>NW_007726137.1:0-20405 GCF_000696425.1 Galeopterus variegatus | reverse complement strand
GGAAAAAAAAAAAAAAAAAAAAAAAAAAAAAAAGGAAAAAAAAAAAAAAAGAAGAGTGCACATTGTGCCTCATTGTTTTGCTGTGGCCTTCTGACACAGCCATGCACAATGCACAAGGGGCGGGCACCCCAAACAAGGGAACAGAAGATTTCTGGGAACAAGCACAGACTGCTGATTTGCTCAGAATTGAATTTATTCTGTTTTAGAAATGTGACCATCAGCATCACAGTGGAATAACTCAAAAGAAAGGAGAGCTCTAGTGTGCTTTTAAAAACATTTCCAGTCATTTTCAGACTTTAATACCAGCCAGTGCCACTGTTTGCTTATTTTTTCTTTATTGGGAAGATGGTGAGAGGGAAGCTACTTTCCTTGTATAATCATCTATTTTAACTTGTAAACTGCTAAAAGGGAGGTACTATATATTACTTTAGCTGGGTTTTTTCTAATGCACATTTAAATCCTAGTCATACAAATACAGAGGAAAGCTTCAGTAAAGTAAAGCAGTTAGTCATAAAGAAAAGTAATTACAGACACTTGTAGGTTTTAAAAACACATTACCCAAGATTTTAGCAAGGTAGAAAAAAATGTGTTACCTTTAAAATTTTTAGGTTTAGTAATCTGAATCGGGTGCTTGGAGATACCTTGGATATTCTGTCAATAATAAGAGGAGAATAGCTTTAGTTGAACTATCTACTCTTAATACGTACCTTTTAAGGGTATTTAAAGTGCATCACATTTTATTAAACATTAATAAAATAAATGATGCCAATGAATCATGCATAAGCATATCAATACTTAATACAATTGTTTAATATTAAAACTATTTTGATGGGCACACCACAAAGTATAATCAGCGAATTTGAGAACAATTCCTTTTGACACTAGCCTGTATGACCCTTATTGTAATTTTATACAGTAATTCTTTTTGTAGCAGCCCAAATTATGAACTCAGCTAACTTAAAAATTCCCATGTAATATGCTAAAGGTAGATTTCTGTGAAATTTGTATGTTGTACTTTTATTTAAGAATTTATTTTAAGATGAAAATTCTCATCTTTTTACAGCAGTCTTTCCTCTTGCCTGCTGAACTTGCAAACTCTCAGGGGCTGTTTGTTAAATGCCTTCACAGCTCCACAACATGGGGCAATGTGCAATAGGTCAGAGCCATGTTTCTAGCCTGTTCTCACTGATCAAATCATGAGAATTTCTGTTACAATATCCTTTTGATTTTTGGCAGCATATTGAATAATGAAACCTTGCTTTGTCTGGTAATGAAACTCCTTGGATGTTAGTTGGTCTCGACTCCCTGCCTAGATCTGATAAATTGTGCTACAGTGCAAACTGCTAGGTATCAAAGTCCTGCCATCCTACAGGCCATATTCTTACATTCCCCCAGAACTGGGAGGTGGTAAGAGAGGCATTATTATCTTCATTTTTAAGGTGAGGACATTGAGTCCTGGCTCTCAAGTTTTCTGTACATTAGAATAACATGATACTTAAAAAAAATACCAAATATTCATAGAATAAGCTCCATAATACAGTAGAGATGACAGAAAAAAGAGCCAGTGAACTTGAAGACAAATCAGTAGAAACTATCCAGTCTAAAGAGAAGAAGAAAAATATTGGAGAAAAAGAAATGAATACAGCCTCAGGAACCTATAGAATAATATCAAAATTACAATATCAAATTGTGTTATTTTATTCCCCAAAGAAGAAAAGAGATTTTTGTGAAGAAAAGAAATTTTTGAAGAAATAATGGCTAAAAATTTCCCAAATTTAGTGAGACATAATTTTTCCAATTCAAGAAGCTGAACAATCTTAAATATGATAAATTAAAAGAAAACCAGGCCCAGAAACATCATAATCAAACTACTGAAAAACAAAGATTAAAAAAAATTCTTGAAAGCAGCCAGAGCAATATGACACATTACATGCAGAGGAAAAACAATGTGACTGACTACAGATTTATCCTCAGGAACCATGCAGACCAGAGACAGTGGAACAAGTACTTTCAAGTGCTGAAAGAACTGTCAACTCAGAATTCCCTCCTCAGCAAATATTTTCTCCAGTAAAGAAGGTGATTTAAAGCATTCTCAGATAAAAAAAAATTAAGAGAATCTGTCATTAGCAGATCTGCTCTAAAAGAAATGCTAAAGGAAGTTCTTAAGGCTTAAGGGATATATTTCCAAAGGGAAACCCTGAACTTCAAGAATGAAGAACAAGCAACAGAAATAGTCAATATTTGGACATTATAATAGACAATTTTTTCAAGTTCCTTGAAATATTTATAACTGTTGAAAGCAAAAAATTATAAACATTATAACATTTCTGAGGTGTTTTCAATGTAAGTACATATAATGCATTCAATAATTATAAAAAACTGGGGAAGGTAAAGAAACTTGGAAGACTTTTGTAAGCCTTTTGCCTCTTACTAGAGGCAGTAAAATATGAAATCTAAGAATACTTTGAAAATTAGATATGTATACTATCATTTCTATAGCAATCATTAAAAACTTACACAAAGAAACATAGCCCCAAATCTATTACATAAATTGAAAAGGAATCCTAAAATTTATTCAATAATTCAAAGGAAAGCAGAAAAGAGGGAACAGAGAAATGAAAAACAGAAGGGACAAACACAAAAGTAAAAGGGTAGACCTAAGTCCAACCATATCAATAATCACATTAAATTTAAATACTTTAAATATACTAATTAAAAGGCAGAGTTTGTCAGATTGCAAAAAAAAAAAAGACTCCATTATATATTGTCTGCAAGAAATCCACTTTAAATATGATATACCTAGATTAAAAGTAAGTGGATGAAAAAAGACATGCCATGCAAACAATAATTGAAAGAAAGCTGCAGTGGTTATATTAACATAAGACAAAATAGAATTCAGTGGAAGAGAACTTACCAGATATAAATAGAATATCACATAACAATAAAAAGGTAAATCTACAAAGAAAATATAATAATCCTAAATGTGTATGCATCTATCAGAACTTCAAAATACAGAAAGCAAAAACTGATAGAACAGCAACATGAAATAAACAAATCCACAATTACTCTTAAAAACTTAACAATCCTCTCTCAGTAATCTGTAGAAATGTAGAGATAAAATCAGCAAGGAGGGGTTGGCTGGTTAGCTCAGTTGGTTAATGTGGTGCTGAAAACACCAAGGTTCAGGGTTCGATCCCTGTACTGGCCAGCTGCCAAAACCAAAACAAAACACACAGATAAACTAATCAGCAAGGATAGAGATGTGACCAGCACTATCAACTAACTTGACCTAACTGACACTTACAGAACAATAAATCTAATAACAGCAGAATACACAATCTTTTCAAGTATACCTGGACCATTCATCAAGATAAACCATATTATATGTCATAAAACAAACCTCAAGAAATTTAAAAGAATTGAAATAATTCAAAGTATGTTCTCTGACCATAACAGAATTAAATTAGAAACTGGTAACAGAAAAAAATAACTAGAAAATTCCTAAATATTTGGACATTAAATGCACTTCTTAATAAGCCAGGAGCCAAAGAAAAAGTTTCAAGGGAACTTAGAAAATATATTAAACAGAATGAAAAAGAAAACATAGAGTATCAAAATGTATGGGATGTAGCTAAAGCAGTACTTAGAGGAAATTCATAGCAATAAATGTTTATATTGGAAAAAAGAAAAATGTCAAATAAGTAATATAAGATTCCATCTTGAGAAACTAGAAAAAGAAGAGCAAATTAATCCCAATGAAAGAGAAAAAAAAAATTATACAGAGCCAAAATTAGTGAAATTGAAAACAATCAACAGAGAAAATCAATGAAACCCAAAGCTGGTTCCTGTAACAGACTAATAAAGTTTATAAACCTCTAGTTAAACTGTTCAAGAAAAAAAAAAGGAAGATAAAAATGACCAATTTCATGAATGAAAGGGTGATATCATACAGATCCTACAGACATTTAAGGACAATGTATTCGAGCCATGACATGCCCATAAATTCAAACACTTAGATGAAGTGGGCTAATTCTGTGAAAGATGCAAACTATCAAAATTCTCTCAAGAAGAAATAGAAAACCTGAATAAACTCTGTCTATTACAAAAATTGAATTTATAGTTAAAAACATCTCACAAAGAAAACTCCAGTCCCAAATAGTTACAATGGTGAATTCTAACCAAATATTTAAAGAAATAAATAATACAAATTCTATACTACCTGAAAATAAAAGAGGAGGGAACATGTCCTAACTCATTTTATGAGGCCAGTATTATCCTGATAGTAAAAATAGACAAAGACATTACAAGGAAAGAAAACTACAGACCAATGTCCCTCATGAACATGGATACAAAAAACCCTAAACAAAATGTTAGCAAATAAAACCCAGCAATACGTAAAAAAGATAATGCATCATGACAAAATGGAGTTAATTCCACAAATCCCAGCCTTGGCTGGTTCAACGTTTGAAAATCTATCAATGTCATTCACCATATTACTAGATTAAAGAAGAAAAATCACATGATCTTTCTCAATAGATGTAGAAAAAGCATTTGAAAAATTAAATAACCGTTCATGATTTAAAAACACTCTTAGCAAACTAGAAATAGTCAGGAACCCTCTGAACATGATAAAATTAATCTATGACAAAACCTAAAGCTAACATCATCCTTAATGGTGAGCAAGTCAATGTTTTCCCCTTAAGATCAGAAACAAGGTACAGATATCTGCCCCCAACACTTATATTCAATATCACATAGGAAGCTCTAGCCAGCACAATAGGGCAAGAAAAAAAAAAAAGAGCATACAGTAGAAAAGAAGAAATAAAATGGTCACCATCTGTGGAAGACATGCTTGTCTACGTAGAAGATCCCATGGAAACTACAAAAAAGCTTCCTAGGACTAATAAGTGAGTTTACCAAGGTACCAGAATATAAAGCCAATAAAATCAACTGCATGTCTGCATGTTACCAATGAATGTTTAGACATTGAAATTAAACAATTATAATAGCACCCCAAACACCCAAACTATTTAGATACAAATCTGTATGCTGAAAACTACAAAATCCTTATGAAAAAAATCAAAGGAATCCTATGTAGTGAATTCTTATTTTATGTTGCCTTGGCATCCTTTTTTTTTTCCTTTTTGTCTTTTTTACTGACCAGTAACGAGATCGCAACCCTTGGTGTCACGCCCGTACCGGGGACCGGCAACGGGATCGCAACCCTCAGTGTTGCACCCGCACCGCGCTCAGCCAGTGAGCGGGAACCAGTCTCCACATGGGATCCGAACCCTCGGTGGGAGTGCCGCCATGCTCCCAAGTGGCGCACTCTCCAGTGCGCCACTGGGCCAGCCCATGGCATCCATTTTGAATATAAGTTTAACTTTCTCACACCAGAAGCAGGGCTTAATCCCTTCACACAGTTTCCAGTTCTGCACCTCCTCCCAGTTCTTCAAAGCAGTCGACCCAGATATCTGCCTTACACAACCATCTCCTGGTGACCACCTCCCTATGGGAGAGCTGCATATAACCTACTTGACTTGCCCCACTGGCCCCCACATCCCTCATGGACTGCACAGATGTGCCACAGTGACCACCTATCAGTCACAGTGTGACTCCACAGAACTAGTGCTGACTCACTCTAAACCCACTGATTAGAACTTCCTGAGGAAAACCTGAACCCCAATGAAGGCATTGGCACACAGTGCTCTCTCTCTTTTCTCTCTCTCTCCTCTCTCTGTCTCTCTCTTTTCTCTTTCTCTCTCTCTCCCTCTCTTGCTCTTCTCTTTTCTCTCCCTCTCTCTCTCCTCCCTCTTTCTCTCGCTCTCTTCTCCCTCTCTCTCTCCTCTCTCCCTCTCTGTCTCTCTCTCTCCTCCCTCTCTCTTCTCTCTCCTCTTTTTTCTCTCTCTCCTCTCTTCTCTCTCCCTGTCTCTCTCCTCCCTCTCTCTCTGTTTCTCTCCTCCCTCTCTCTTCTCTCTCCTCCCTCTTTTCTCTCTCTCCTCTCTCTTTTATCTCTTTTTTCTCTCTCTCCCCTCTGTCTCTCCTCTCTCTCTCTTATCTCTCTCCTTTCTCTCTCTCCTCCCTCTCTCTTCTCTATCTCCTCTCTCTCTCTTTTCTCTCTCCTCTCTTTCTCTCTCCCTCTCTTCTCTCTTTTCTCTCTCCTCTCTTTCTCTCTTCTCTCTCCCTCTCTTTCTCTCTCCCTCTCTTTCTCTCTTCTCTCTCCCTCTCTCTTTCTCTCTCCTCTCTCTTTCTCTCTCGCCCTCTCTCTCCCTCTCTTTTTCTCTCCCCCTCTCTCTCTCCTCTCTTTTCTCTCTCTCTTCTCTCTTTTCTCTCTCTCTCTCTTCTGTCTCTCTCATTCCCCACCTGCTGGTTGAGCATGTGTGTCCTGGATGGCTGCCTCCTTCCCATTGGCCCTATGAGGCCTGCTGCCCTCTTCTCTTTGGGATCTGTGAGTAATATACTACTGTTATTTCATGTGTTTTGTTATGTTGCCTCTTCTGTGTCTCACCTAACCAACACACCCAAACCTAACTTCTTTCCTAGACAGGACTCTCCTACACACTGGCTGTCTTGGTAGGAGTAAACTGGACACAGGTCAGACAAGAGTCACAGGGTGTCTGGTAGTATAAACAAGTTTCCTGTGAGAAGAACACCTGGTCGTGGGGTGTGCACGTAGGCAGTAGGCCATCCAGCAGGATAAAGAAGTACCCTTGAAAGGCACACTGTGAACATCCACAACCAAATCCCCTGGAGCCAGTCAAGGCAGGGCTAGAGTTCATAGCCACTCTTCTGGGTGAGACTTCAAGACCAAATTTGAAAGAAAAAAAAAATCCTAAATAAATGAAAAGATATGCCACATTCATGGATTGGTACACTGTATTAATATGCCAATGTGCCCCAAACTGATCTATAAATTCAACACAATCCCAATCCAAATCCCAGCAGGATTTTTCCTAGCTATCAACAAGCTGATTTCATAATTCATGGATCACAGATCTAAATGTAAACTGTAAAACTCTAAAACATTTAGAAGAAAACTTAAGAGAAAATCTGTGATCTTGGGTTAGAAAAAGAGTTCTTTGATACACACCAAAACCATGATCCAGAAAATAAAACAACGAAAAATGGTTCCATTATACTTTTAAAATCCTTTGGTTTGTGAAAGACACTGTTAAGGGAATGAAAAGCAAGCCTCATACTGGGAGAAACTTTTTACAAATTTCATTGAATTCAAAATACATAAGCAACTCAAAAAAACTCAGCAATAAGAGGTACTTCCAGAAGGCAGAGTAAGGAGCTTGGTTTTCTTTTTTTTTTTTTTTTGTCTTTTTCCATGTCCGGCAATGGATCACAACCCTCAGTGTCACCCCCGCACCGGACCGGGACCGGCAACGGGACTGCAACCCTCGGTGTTGCTCCCACGCCTCACTCAGCCAGTGAGCGGGAACCGGTCTGTATGTGGGATCCGAACCCTCGGGCGGGAGCGCCGCCGCGCTTCCCAAACGGCGCACTATCCAGTGCGCCACCGGGCCGGCCCAAGGAGCTTGGTTTTCTATGAGGTCAGTATCACTCTAATTACCAAAGCCAGACAGCAGAAGAAAAGAAAAATACAGACCAACATCCTTCATAAATACAGACACATCCTCAACATTAGCAAATTGAATTCAGCAACACAAAAAAAGGATTATATATCATGACCAAGTGGGAGTTAGCTCAGGAATGCAAGATTGGTTTAAAATCCAAAAACAATTAATGCAATGCATTATATGATTAGAATAAAGGGCAAAAACTACATCATCATCATGATAAAACAGAAAAAGCATTGACAAAATCCAATATTTGCTCATATTAAAATATCTCAACTAACTAGGAGAAGCGACCTTTTTCAGCCCAACAAAAAGCATGTACAAAATGTACTCACCTTGAATAATTTCAGTATCTAAAGCTGCATAAAATAGGCATGTGTTCATCCAATAGCATGCCAAACCAGCATCAGGTCAGATGTGATCGATGCACACAGACCGGTGATCTTGGTAAGCACAGCGTGCTGTGAGGACCAACTGGCCAACAAGTGCACCATTCTTAAAATCACGTCCCACAGCATGTAAAACATCAGTTTTAACGAAAGCCACTTTACCAAAACAAAGAAGGAGTACAAGCTTCCTATTTGTCCTGAGAACACAGTAATATTAAGTTTAAACTTATTATTTTTAGATGAATACGAAGGAAGCCTTCTAATAATTGTTAATTTTTATATTTTTATAATATAACAAATAATAGGATAATAGAAACCTCGACAAATATCTAACTTATATAGCACACTTTGTTAAATACATTCTATACTTAGAACATCTTTAAAAAAGCTAAAATGCGTAACTTGTCCTTTGACCATATGGAAGAAAGACATGGTTTTAGGTCTCCTTTTTCCTCCACAGTTTCTGACAGACATCAGCCTGACGCCCAGGCACTCCCACTAATCTCAAAGGGCTTCTTCCTCTCCATTGTTCTGCAGTGGCCATTCTGTCCATGGTGACTGGTTGAGGTACGAGTGGGCACTCTGGCATTTACCTACAGCAGTGAGCCTCAGCCACCAGCCCCTGTCTTCTATTGTTGACTTGCAGGGCAAGAGCAGGAGCAGGAGTGAAAGCCAACTCCAAACAAACCAGACAGGAATGCTGCACACTTTGATTCAGGACTAGAGAACACAAAATCACCGATTAACAAAAAACAGAACGTTTTCAATCTGAATTGCTTTTCTTTTTTTTTTTCCTTTTTGTCTTTTTTCGTAACCGGTAACGGGATCGCAACCCTCGGTGTCGCGCCCGTACGGCGACCGGTAACGGGATCGCAACGTACGGTGACCCGCAACGGGATCGCAACCCTCGGTGTCGCGCCCGCACCGCGCTCAACCAGTGAGCGGACTGGTCTCTATATGGGATCCGAACCCTCCCGCCGCGCTCCCAAGCGCCGCACTCTACCGAGTGTGCCACCGGGCCGGCCCTGAATTGCTTTTCTGATGTGTCCCTCATATGTCTAGAGACAAGAGCTACTAAAATTAAATAAACTAGCTGTTAAAAATAGAACCAGATTTTTTTTGTAGAGAACATCAGAAACATCCATGGAATCTTCTATCGTGCTAAGCATTTTAAAAATGAAAATAACTTTTTTATTTTTGAACAGTTTTACAGAAAAGTTGTGGAGACAGTACAGAGTAACCCCCCAACTCCCCAGTTCCCCCTATGTTGGCATCTCACATTGCCTCTGTACATTTGTTACAACTAAGGATCCAACATTGATACACTGTGACTAACTAAACACCATACTTTATTCAGATTCCATCAACTTTTACCTAATGTCCTTTTTCTGCTCAGGACCCCACCCAGGATACCACATGACATTTAGTTCTCATGTCTCCTGAGACTCCTCCTCGCAGTGATAGTTTCTCAGTCTGGCCTTGTTTTTCACGACCTTGACAGTTTTGAGGAGGACTGGTCAGGTAGAATGTCCCTCAGTTGGGATGTGCCTGATATTTTTTGCATGGTGACACTGGTGTTCCTGGGAGGTGAAGTGCTGTCCTCGTCACGTCATATGAAGGGTACATACTATGAACAGGACTTATTGCTGTTGACAAGGACCTTGGTCACTTGGATGAGGTGGTGTTTGCTAGGTTTTGCCACTATAAAGTTACTTTATTATTTCCCCCTTTTCTATACTGAACACCTTGAAAGCAGGTCACTAAACATAGCCACACTTATGGCGTGAGAAGCTATCACAAGAAGCATCTTTCTGTGTGCAATGAGAGGGACGAAGTGAAAGAGAAACAGTGGTATATTTGTCACAATTGAGGAACCAATATTGATTCATTATTATGAACAAAAGTCCATACTTTACTCACATTTCCTTAGTTTTTATGTGATGTCCTTTTTTTGTTCCAGGATCCCACCGAGGATGCAAGTTGAATTTAGTCATCGTGTCTCCTTAAGCTCCTCTTGCTGTGACACTCTCTCAGACTTGCCTTGTTTTCAATGACCTTAACAGTTTTGAAGAGGACTGGTGAGGTCTTCTGAAGAAAGTCCCTCAGTTGGGATCCGTCTGATGTTTTCCTCATGATCAAGCTGAGCTTACTGTGGGTGTTTGTGAGGGAGACCACAGAGGTGAAGGGCCATCCTCAGCACATCATGTCGAGAGTCCACACTACTGACAGGACTTATCACCGTTGATGTTGACCTTGAGCACTTGGCGGAGGTGTGTTTGCCAGGTCTCTCTATTGTGAAGTTACTTTTATTCCCCTTCCCATACTGTGCTCTTCAGAAGGAAGTCACTATGCACAGCCCGTACTTACGGAGTGGGGAGTTTGCTCTACCTCCTTGAAGGCAGAGTAGCTATGTAAATTATTTGGAATCCTGCATGGGGAATTTGTCTATTCTCTCTAGTTTATTTATTTATTCAATCATTTATTTATATCAGCATGGACTCATGGATATTTATTTTTACTTGGGGCTATAATCCAATACTACTTTATTTTGTTATTCAAATTGCTCCAGCTTTGGCCATGGGGACTTCTTTTAGTCAGCTCCTGTGTCCCTTTGATTTGCTCTATCCTTTATTTTTCTTAAGCATTTTCTTGCTTTCTGGCACTACAAAATGTCCCAGGTTCATCTTGTATATTTCCTGCCCAGTTCTAGAATCAGCCATTTCTCCAAGGAACACTGGTTCCTTTATTGGAGAATGGTATTAGAAGCCAAGATCTGGGTGCTGGGTGTGCTCTTTGTGACTGGGGAGTCCTTGCTTCTAGGCCCTCTCAGCTCACAGAGCAAAAAGATATGTGTGCATACTAACCTGTGTGTGTACACATGTCCATAAATATTTCTGTATGTAACCCTGTGTATCTCTATGAAGACAAACATGAGTTCGTACTGATGTCTCCAATTCTTTTTTTTTTTTTTTCCTTTTTATCTTTTTTCGTGACCGGCAACGGATCGCAACCCTCAGTGTCGTGCCTGTACCGGACCGGGACCGGCAACGGGATCGCAACCCTCGGTGTTGCGCCCGCACCTCGCTCAGCCAGTGAGCGGCCGGTCTGTATGTGGGATCCGAACCCTCAACGGGAGCGCCACCGCGCTCCCAAGCGGTGCACTGTAGCAGTGCGCCACCGGGCCGGCCCCTGATGTCTCCAATTCTAAACCATTGCCACATGGATCATTCTAGCCCCCTCCCTATGCCAACAGTGAGAAACCTGGCTCCCACCATCGACCATCCATCTACTTGATTGTTTAATTCCAGTATACTTGCACAGTAGTATCAGAATTGTTAATATGTACCCCTGAAGAAAACAACCTCATCAACCAGATCATAGTGATTCCGTTCAGTTCCTTCTGCCTTTTGTCTTCAAGATGCCATTTATTTCAGGTCAGCATCATTTTTCCCCGGCTCCCCCAACAACTTTCTATAGTGAGGTTATTTCACAAATTTTTAATACAGTTAGGTTCATATGTCACATTCTGCATCCTCTCCTGAGATCCTCCAACCTCATAAGTGATTTTTAAAAATTTGCATACATTGAGGCTCACTCTTGGTAACTTCTATGGGTTTTGACAAATCCATAGTGTCAGGTAGCCACCATTACAGTTTCACACAAAATAGTTTCACCACCCTAAAAAATCCCCCGAGCTCCACCTGTTCAACCTCGCTGTCCAGTCCCCGCCCTGAACCTCTCTTTACAATCTCTATGGTTTACCTTTTCAGGAATATAGTATAATTTGTAACTGTAAGGTACGCAGCCTTTCCAGATTGGCTTCTTTAGCCATAGCAGCCATGGCTACTGAGCAATATGAACTTAAGATTCATCCATGTCTTTCCATCACTGAACAGTATTTCTCTGTAGGGATGGACCAGGTTGTTTATCTGTTCACCTATTGAAGGGCATCTTGGTTGCTTCCAGGTTTTGGCGGTTACGAATAGAGCCGCTATAAGCATTTGTGTGCAGGTTTTTGTGTGGACATAAGTTTTCAAATCAATTTGGTAAATACTTAGGAGTGCAATGGCTGGATGCCAGACTCTCACACAGTGGCTGCACCGCTCTCATCCCCACCAGTAATGCACCAGATCCTCGCCAGCAACTGCGGTCGTAGTTTCTTTTTTAGCTGTCCTAACAGGTATACAGTGGTGTGTCACTGCGGTTTTAACTTCCCCTCCTGTTTTACACCATTGATTCCTCTTGTCCTTCAGGTCTCAGCACAAGCCCTTCTTCCTTGAGGAAGATGTCCTGCCCGGCTCCCTAACCGTGCAGGCTGTGTGTCTGTCACAGTGCTCTGAGCAGCATCCTCCCTCTCTCAGTCCAAACACTGGCTATCACATTGTGTAACCAGGGTCTGCTTCCCTCTTCCAGCAGTGCCTGCACACAGAACGTGCTTAATAAATGTGTTTTTACTGAGTGAGGCAGAGGGGCATTCAAAGCATCTCAGTAATCAAAAATTGAGTACACATAATGTATAAATTGCCACTTTGACTTATTTCTGCTTATGCCTTCTGTGTGCATCCCTCCAATATTTATTAAGCACCACTGCACAAACAGCACCAAGACACATAGGCCAGG
Organism: Galeopterus variegatus; assembly: GCF_000696425.1. Classification (NCBI taxonomy): domain Eukaryota; kingdom Metazoa; phylum Chordata; class Mammalia; order Dermoptera; family Cynocephalidae; genus Galeopterus; species Galeopterus variegatus. The sequence goes on along the minus strand of NW_007726137.1, from coordinate 7,810 downwards.
GAGGGGTAGTGACACAAAATGAATGCAGACACAAACCTGGCCTTCTGGGAGTTATCATCTGTCATGACGTGTGTGTCACACACACGAATCACACATTGCAGGGCTCAAGTGGACAAAACTAGGAGACAGTCACAGGAAAATCTCATGGGTGTGCTATGGGTGTGCTGAGGGCAGGAGAGAGTACTTCAGGTCCCTGAGGAGTGGTGCTGGCAAAATCAGATACGGCAAATTTCCAGGGAAGTAGGAGACAGGATGTGTTGCAGAACTGGGCCCGTTTCTTCCATAGCCAGTCTCCTTTCTGGAGGAAAGTTCTCCATGGCCAGTGCCTTTCCTGTTGCTTCGCTGCACTGTGGACCAGCCAGGTCTGCGAATGTCTGCTCATGCACACAGGTCCACACTCAGAAATGGACACAGGAAGTGCTGCAGAGCTTCTGTATGGGCCTCTGAAATGAATGCAGCAGTCAGAGCACTGCCCTAATGCCTTGTGCGTGAACACATGCTCACACACTTGTCCACGTGAGCGTGGAGTGTACACATGCATGGGCTACCAAAGTGACGATGGCAGGGGTGTGGTGACTAACAATAGCCTGAACATCTGGAGGGAGCCGTGTCACAGGAGGTATCAGTCTGAATGTGAATGAAGGCTGGGGCAGCACAAGCACCTGGTGGGGAGGGGAAATGTGGATGGAAGAGTGGTTGTCACAAGCTCTTGACAGCATCCAAGTCCAACATCACTCTTGCAAGTGGGGGCTGTCTAAGACTGAGACCAGACATTAACACACCGGGTGGAACTGTGCCTTTCTGAGGAGGAAGAAACTTGCAGATATTGTGTTACCAGGATAGGCTGGACTCTCCGTGAATCTCCCTGGTGAGGAGCTGGCCAGCCATGCTGATATCAAATGGCCATATCTGAATGTTTCTGCATGTGAAAGCAATAGAATCAGCACACCTAACTTGCTGGAGTCAATCACGTGTTATTTACATTACATCAGCTGGTCCCATCACATTGACCACACATGAAAATTGTAATCTCCCAGGACTAACAATGTCCAGTGGCTGAGACCAGGCCCTGCAGCTGAGCACAGGGTAAGCCCACAGGGATGGGCTCATACAGCAGAAGGACTGTTTTAAAAGTTCCCCAAACTATGGAAATTGAAAGCAAATAGAGATAATTTTCTTATAATGTGATTCTCCTCTTCGGTATATATTTTTCTGCTGTTAATGTGAACAACAAAATACATGAAAATCACTTCCAAGTACCCAGCCAAGTTCTCCCGGACACTGAGGCTGCTGAAGGAAACACCCTGCGTTCAGCTTCCATCGACTGCTCTGGGCAGCCCAAGTCTCCCATTAGTGCCTGGGGGAAAATACCCGTACTGGAGACTAGGCAAACTCCAGCATTTGTTTCCATGGTAAACTTTGGTGTGTTTAAAAATAAGAGAAGTGATCCACAAAAATTCAGTATTAACAGCCTTTACTTCACATTCAACTAAAGGCAAGGTGATGAGGTGACATTTTAACTCTGCAGTGTGACATTTGTTAGGATGGTGGTAGCTGTAAGTGAGATGCCAGGCAGGGAGCAGTTTCGGCTGTGGCTGGAGGAAGACGCACCATGGGGCACACCACTCGCTGCCTTTCTTCTCAGTACTGCGTGGGCCTGGCTAGGGCCTCACACTGAAGGTGCCACACCCAGGAGGTGGCAGAGATATAGAAGCAGCTATGGCAGCCCTGAGGAAACTTACCAACAATGTCCTAGCAGCCTCTGGGGTGAAGCTGAAGGGAATGGACCGTGATAATAAGGGCACACTGGCCTGAGGGCACAGTGAGGGCACGCGTCCTGAGGTGCTCTCACTGTGTCCTCGGCACCTAGTGCACTTCCCAGCTCCCAGGAACAATCCACAAACAGTAGTTGTATGACTGAAATGAAAAATAATCTTCACAATGAACCAGCAAAGAAGGTGTTGCTTCTGTCATTTTGTGGATGAGAAAACTGAGACTTCCATAATTCAAATAACTTGTTAGAGTCACGCAGCTAGTTACTGAGCTAGGATTTGAACTCAGATCTGCCTAAAACCAAGGTTCTTCTGTCTTCAGAGTGCTTTCAGACAATGCCAGATGTTTCCTGAAATAATTTTTCTTAAAAATACGAGGGAAAACAAAACAAGTAAAAATCATGGCAAAAAAAAAAAAACACAGAGAAGGGCAACTGGTACAGAGCACAGAGGTAGGGCTTCCCCCGTGCACCTGATGTGAGCTAGCGCAGGACAAATGCCCATGCACTTGACCTGACCAGCTGGTGGAGCTTGATCTACATCCTGAAGGGCAGCACAGGCCCTGACCCTGTGTGGCGTCCAGGACCCTGCTGGCCCTGAGTGTGCACCAGCAGCTCTCTCTGCCTGGACTATTCCTTGTTACACCCCGTGGCTCCTTCCTTCACCTCCATAAAGCCTTAGCTCAGCCATCATCTCCTCACCAGTCCTACTCTGACCCCCCTCTTAATTCCTCCATGCTACTGACCCTTCTTGCCAAATTATAAATTTTCCACAATATTTATCATCTTCTACATCATTACTCATTTAATGTTTATAACTGTCTCATGTCCTCCATCCCCCCACCCCATGGCACCTCAAGGGCAGAGGTTTTGACCAATACAGCACAAGAACTTTGAACAGCCTGGCACACTGTACATGTTCAATAAACATCTGTTGAATGGATGAAAGAATGAATGGGGAGAGGCAGGAAACAGGCCTGGAGAAGCAGGCGGAGTCACACCACCAAGGCCCTGAGTGCTAGGCAAGGAGTCCAGATTTTTCTCCGGGTGCTCCAGGGGTAGCTGAAGACCTTAAGAAGTGGAGCTATAGGATTGGGTTTGCATTTTTGAAAGTTTCCTGGCTGGGTAGGTGGGAGGCTGGTGGACTAGAGAGTATGCACCTGGGTGGGGAGCCGGGAAGGCCTTTGCCAGCTGCATGGGCAAGTCGGGGGAGAGCCACAGGCTGTGGCCAGGTAACAGCTGGGTTCCGGGGAGCTTCGCCTGCGTGGTCAGGAGAATGGAGGAGCCATCACCCACACAGGGATCTCATAGAGGCAGATTCAGCTTAAAATGGTGAGATCACTGTGCCTTTTCTCTTTCCGAGATCCTGAAGAGAGCTGAACAAGGAGAGGTGTGAGGCTCATGAGCATCTGAGTGGGTGTGGAAGCTGCTGGCAAAGAAGACACTTGTGCAGGGGGCTCCAAGGAGAAAGGAGCAGCACTCGTGACTGCAGGGAGTGGACAAAGGAAGGGGAGCCCACCGCTCTGGGAAGGGGAAAAAACCCTTGCAATGGTCAACCCTACAGTGTCCAGGTGAGCAGGGCACTGAGAGAGGAAGGGAGGACCACTCTGAGCAAGTCAGGGCACCAGAAGGAGCAGAGTGGAGACAGGGAAGGGCAGAGGAAATGGGTCAGGCCCCAGAGGGAAGTGTAAGCCTGCTGCCAAGCAGTGAAGGCTGGGAGCCTAGGGCCTGTGGCCTGGCTAGGGGCCCAGGCCGGGGCTGCGGTCACCATCCTGGGGGTCCTGGAGCAGCATGACTTAGAGAGAACAAGGCTCTTCTACCTGCTTGGTGTTTGGCCCTGACAATCTTTTAATCTGTGGGTCATGACTCCTTAGTAGAGATGAAACTGAATAGAACAGAACACAGCAGCATGCGCTGCACACAGTGGTGCCTGCCCTGCCTGTGCCCCAGCAGAGAGGAAATACAGGAAGAACATGCAAGTGCTCCACTTCCCAGTGTGATGTGACACCTGGACTACAAGGGGACTGCTCACTTTATCCTCAACAGACACAGGAAAACATTTAATCATCAAAATAATAAAGTAAAGAGACTTTAAAAAGCTCATCTGGGTTTCAAATAATGGTGCAGATTTAGCGATAATTATATGACTATGAACATCTTGCTAATAAATATTTTGATATATAATTAAATCATATTACATGGGAGGGATATTTATCATTGAGGAAAAAATAACACACCAACAACATAAAAGACTTTGATTAGAATTACCTCAAATTAGCTACTGTAGGTCCTGATGAAAATAGAGCTTAAATGTTACATTAGGAAAGCAAGTTCTCTTCATATGGTGGTGCAGTCTGTGCCCTGAAGAAAAATTGTTTAAGAATCTTCATCAAATAACAACTTATGAATGGCTGGCACTTTGGAAGACAGAATAGAAAATTTCCTTTTAGAACTAAAAAGATATAACACCAAGGTCAAGGGTTCAGATCTCCACATTGGACAGTAGCCAAAAAAAAGAACTAAATAGATAAGTAATGAATAGTTCTTTTACCTTTCCTTGGTACATTCAAAAGGATATTAGTTAAATTAAGCTTATCTCATGGAGTATGTTTAAAATTTGTGAACCAAGGAGCCAAAGGCAGCCCCTTCCACTGGAAGCAGGCAAGAAACAGCACACCCAGGGTCCTAGGCAGGAGCCAAGGGCAGCCCCCTCCACCTGGAAGCAGGCAAGGAGCACACTGAAAACATCACTTCTACACAGGTGGCCCACCACGGCCACCACCACATCCGTGGCTGCCACAAAAGCAGCTTGATGCCACAACAGTAGCCAAAGCCACCATAAAGATGGCCCACCAGACACTCTACTGCAGTGATACAAGAAGAGTCACCGGCAGAGACTGGAAAAGGAAGAGGATGTCTCTCTCCTCAAAGCCCACTCCAGAGTAACAAAAGAAGTGACTGCTCTACCAGATGACCACATATCAATGTAGAGATATTAGACATATGAAATTCCAAGAAAATATGACACCACCAAAAGACTACAGTAATTCTCAAATATCAAACCTTGTAGAGCAGGAAACCTTTGAAATGACTGAAAAGGAATTCTGAGCAACAATCTTAAAGAAACTCACTGAGATACAAGAAGACTCAGTTAGACAACATAATGAAATGAGAAAAAAATCCAGGATATGAAGGAGGAAATTAAAAAGAGATTGATACCTTACAAAAGAATGTGGCAGAACTCATGGAACTGAAAAATTTACTCTATGAAATAAAAAACACAATCAAGACCTTAAGTAGCAGGCTAGAACAAGCAGAAGAAAGAAATTCTGATCTTGAAGATAGTCTTTTCAAAATAACCCAGGTGAACAAAAAAAAAAAGGAAAAAAGAACTTTGAAAAATGAAGAAAATCTAAGAGAGTTAGCAGACAACCTTAAGTGCACAAACATTCAAATCATGGGTGTTCAAGAAGGGGAAGAAGAGGAAAAGGCACGGAAAACCTACTCAATGAAATAATAACAGAAAACTTCCCATGTATAAGGAGACAAATAGACCTTCAGATCCACGAGGTCCAAAGATCCCCAAAGAGATTCAACCCAAAAAGGTTCTCTCCAAGACACATTTTGGTCAAACTGGCAAAGCTCAAAGACAAAGAGAGAATCTTAAAAGAAGCAAGAGAAAGCATCAAGTCACCTATAAGGGGGCCCCCATCAGACTAACAGCAGACTTAACAGAAACTCTACAGGCCAGAATAAAATGGGATGATATATTCAAAATACTAAAAGAAAAAAACTGCCAGCCAAGAATACTATATCCAGCAAGGCTCTCCTTCAGAAATGAGGCAGAAATAGTGTACTATCCAGACAAACAAAAATCGCAGGAGTTCACCACCACACAAACAGCCCTGCAAGAAATCCTCAAAGGAGTCTTGCATCGGGAATCCAAAAAATGATAATCATTCATTTCACTAGCTATAGTTCTGTTCAAACTCTGTTTTTTCATAATTCAGTCTTGATCGGTGACGTGTTTCTAGGAATTTATTCATTTCATCTTCTAGATGATCTAATTTGTTGACCAATAATTATTCCTAGTATTCTCTTATAACCCTTTTGATTTCTGTAAATTTGGTTGTAATGACCCTCCTTCATTTCTGATTTAAGTTATTTGAGTCTTCTTCATTTTTTCTTAGTCCATCTAGGTAAAGGGTTATCAATTTTGTGGATCTTATCAAAGTACCAACTTTTGGTTTCATTGATTTTCTCTTTTTTCTGTTTTCTATTTCTTATCTATGCTCTAATTTTTATTATTTACTTCCCTTATGTTGTGCTTTGATTTCTATCTCAAAATACTCTCTTATTTCCCTGTGATTTTTTTTTTTACCCATTGTTTATTTAGGAGAGTGTTGTTTAATTTCCACACATTTGTGAATTTTCTAAATTTCCTTCTGTTATTGTCGTCAGAGAACATATTTTCTATGATCTTAGTCTTTTTAAATGTATTAAGACTTGTTTTGCGGCTAAAAATAAAAATTAAATTAAAATTTTTGCGGCTAAAAATAAAAATTAAATTAAAATTTAAAAATTAATGGGAAGATCCCAGCTAAATAAATAAAATAAAATAAAATAAAATAAAATGAAAAATTTGTAACCCTTATTTCTGTTGACAGCAGGGAAAAAAGAATCTTACCACATGTGGAAGATACTGGCTGTTTGGGGCCATGCAGCACTCTGTTTTCCTTTTCCTTTAGATTTTCATTAAGCCCCTTCCCCTCAAGCCAGCCAGCAGACCCCATCTCAGGCCACAGAGCCATAGGGCAATGCTTGCTGAGAGCATCTGCAAGAGGTGCTCCCTCACACTTTCATGGAAGTGCATGGAGGGATACTTTCCATCCCCGTTGCAGATGAACCAAACAAGGAAGTCCATGATCTGCTGGGACCTGTACCTCAGGATAATGAGGAAATTTCTGCATGAAAGGCTGAGCAAAGGGGAGACAGAAGCTGGGCCTGCCCAGATAGTATAGGTTGCCACGCCAAACCTTGCCTGAGGCTAGCTCTTCCTTAGGTTTTAAGACAAGTAAACTGAGGAATAACCTTCATTATTTAGATCAGTTTAAGCTTGGCTTTCTGTTATTTGCAACTGAAAGTCCTTGAGTGAATACATGGATTAGTAGGTATTTTAATCCCCCAGTTCAGACATTTGGGGAAAAGCACTTGGACTCAAAGCTTCTCCTCTCTCAGTCATTCTCCCTCCACTCATGCTCCTCTTTCCCAAGGTGGTGTCTGGGGTGGTGGTTGATGGGGGAATCTACATAATAACCCCATGGAACCAGCTGGTGCTGCCTGTGGCCCTGGCCTTAGACTGTCCATCTCACAGCTCCCTTCCAGGTCCCGCCAGAACCAGGCAGACATGGGAGGCCTTGGTTTCCAAGCCCACGGAGTCTCAGCAGGATGAGCTACTTCAGGCCCTCTCTGCCCAACATGCACCGTGTTGTCACGGTACTCCTGGAAGGATGCCTCCCGCGGGCTTCCAGGCCGGAGTCAGAACCCTTTCAGAGATGCTCACTACACTCTGCGCTGGGCTCTGCTCTCACAACACCCCACTACCCCATCACCTCCTCCACACCCAGAGGAGCTGTGGCCCCCCAACACACACACCTAGCCCAGCGATGACCACTGAGCCACTGCAGAAAGTGCCCTGGGTTCCCGAGCTGCGGTGTGGGGGGGCGAGGGCTTTTGCCACACCCTCTTGACATCTGCACCCAGCCTGGCAATGACAAGCCACTGCTGGAAGCCCCCTGGTCTCCCCTGTGGGAATGTGGGGGGTGCCACCATCCTCAATCCCACTCCTTCTCCTTTCTCCTTCTTCCATCCCATTTCCTTCCCCTTTCCCCTCTCCCCCTCCTTACCAGCTGCTCTGCAACAACATCATAGAATGTAAAAAAGAAATTAATAAATATTTTATTTATTTTTTTAAAAAAATTTTATTTTGTCAATATACAATGTGGTTGATTATCGTGGCCCATTACCGAAACCTCCCTC
>NW_007726136.1:1596499-1598601 GCF_000696425.1 Galeopterus variegatus | reverse complement strand
GCACATGGATCACTCTCCAGGATAGATCACATATTAGGACACAAATCAAGTCTTAACAAATACAAAAAAATTGAAATTATCCCATGTATTTTCTCAGACCACAATGGACTAAAACTAGAAATCAATAATAAACAAAACTGTGGAAAGTATACAGATACATGGAAATTAAACAACATTCTACTTAATGATACATGGGTCCAAGAGGAAATCAAGCAGGAAATAAAAAAATTTATCAAAACTAATGAAAATAATGATATATCATACCCAAACTTGTGGGATACAGCAAAAGCAGTACTAAGGGGGAAATTTATTGCATTAAATGCTTACCTCAGAAAAATGGAAAGATGGCAAGTGAACAATCTAAACAAGGCGCCTTAAAGAACTAGAAAAACAAGAACAATCCAAACCTAAAGTTAGCAGATGGAAAGAAATCATCAAGATCAGAGCAGAACTTAAAGAAATTGAAACCCAAAAAACAATACAAAAGATCAACAAATCAAAAAGTTGGTTTTTTGAAAAGATAAATAAAATCGACAAACCACTAGCATGGCTAACAAAAAAAATAAGAGAGAAGATTCAAATAACAAAAATTAGAAATGAAAAAGGTGATGTCACAACTGACCCAACCAAAATACAAGGAATCATCCGAGACTACTATAAACAGCTATACGCCANGCCACTACATAATGATAAAAGGGTTCATCCATCAAGAAGACATAACAATCATAAATATATAAGCACCCAATGTTGGAGCAGTCAGATTGATAAAACAAACTCTATTAGACCTAAAGAAGGAAATAGACACTAATACCATAATAGCAGGGGACCTTAACACTCCAGTATCAATACTGGACAGATCATCAAGACAAAGAATCAGCAGAGAAACACAAGATCTAAACAACACTTTAGACCAGTTGAACTTGGCAGATATCTACAGAACACTCCATCCAACAGCCTCAGAATATTCATTCTTCTCATCAGCACATGGAACATTCTCCAGGATCAATCACATGTGAGGTCACAAATCAAGTCTCAACAAGTTCAAAAAAATTGGAATTATCCCATGTATTTTTTCAGACCACAATGGATTAAAATTGGAAATCAATAACAAATGAAATTCTGGAAACTATACAAACACAGGGAAATTAAACAGCATTCTACTTAATGGCATGTGGGTCCAAGAAGAAATCAAACAGGAAATCAAAAAATTTATTGAAACTAATGAAAACAATGATACATCATACCAAAACCTGTGGGATACTGCAACAGCAGTCCTAAAGGGGAAATTTATCTCATTAAATGCTTACTTCAGAAGAATGGAAAAATGGCAAGTGAACTACCTAATACTTCACCTTAAAGAACTAGAAAAACAGGAACAATCCAAACCCAAAGGTAGCAGACGGAAAGAAATCATTAAGATCACAGCAGAACTTAATTAAATTGAAACCGAGAAAATGATACAAAAGATCAATGAATCAAAAAGTTGGTTTTTTGAAAAAATAAAATTGACAAGCCATTGGTACAGCTAACTAAAAAACGAAGAGAGACTTTTAAGATGGTGACGGGTCTGGAGCGGCCGTGCCAGGAGACAGTGCGACCCTGAGAAGTGTGCGCTGTGATACCAGAGTACTATTTGCAATTCCAAGAGCAACAAAAAATGAATAAATCTTTCAACAATGAACCTACAATGACAAACAAGCAACAACAGGTTCGAGGTTTTAGGGCCGACACAAAAGAAGACTCCTGAGAGCGCCCAAGCCCTGCTGCGGGTTCAAGCGAGCAGCCCGAGACAACAAAGGCCAAGTAAGTCAGCAGAGACGACACAGAAACAGAGTGGAAGGCGCCGGACCAGCCCAACTCTGCGAGCTCTGTGAGTCACCCCCAGCCCAGCCCCACTTGCGGGGCGAAGCCCAACTGCTCCCTGCCCGCCTGGCTACAGCCTACCACACCAGGCCAGGCGCCCGCAACAGAGCTGCCTCCATTTTCTCAGGTGGGGGCAGAGACGGCCGGCTTACAGCAGGCAGGCCAGCCATCTCTGCTTGGCGTTGCTCCTCACTGAGACGTGCCATTTGCATACCTCGATGCGGGGCACCACGGGGCCT
>NW_007726136.1:1594367-1595905 GCF_000696425.1 Galeopterus variegatus | reverse complement strand
CGCCCCGGGTGACCCGTGATGGGGGGAGACAAAGAGGAACTGTGTGTTGTGGCACCCTCCCCCGAGGAGCTCACACCCTGCAGTTGGAGAGACTAGACACCTTCTGGGCAGGGTGGGGCAGGGCACAGATTTGATGTCTCAGCTGAAAGACGAGGTTTGCAGAAGACACACCTCAGCCCTGTTCTGAGCGCACAGAGTGGGGAGGGGTCCAGAAAAAGGAGCGGAGCCTTGGAAAAAAAATAAAATAAAATAACAATAATTACACACCCTGCAGGAACCCTTTGCAGGGCTCAACTGCCCCACCTAGTGCACACAGAGTGTGAAAACGCCCCGATAGCAAGGTGCAGAACACACACACCTTACGGGACTGGCAGGGCGGTATCCACCAACGTACTAGAATTCAGACTGACCAGAGAACAGACTTCCCACAGAGGTCCAAGATCCGAGTGAAAATCCCTGCCAAAATGAACAAACACCCAAAAAGAGATACCAGAAATGCAAAAAACCAAGAAAGTACACCACCAAAAGTTAATAAATCTCAAAATCTAGATCCTATAGAACAAGAAGCCCTTGAAATGAATAAAAGGGAATTTAGAGTTATAATCCTAAAGAGACTGAATGAGATACAAGAAAACACAGCTAGACAGCATGATGAAACCAGGAAAAACATACAGGACCTGAAAGAGGAAATGTACAAGGAAATCACTGTCATAAAAAAAAAATGTAGCAGAACTTGCCGAACTGAAGAAGTTATTCAGCGAAATAAAAAACACAATGGAGAGTTTAACCAGCAGGATAACGGAAGTTGAAGAGAGAACCTCAGTTCTTGAGGATGGGCTCTTTGGAATAATACAAGCAGACAAGAAAAAAGAAAAAAGTATCAAAGATATCAAAGAAAATCCGAGAGAGATATTAGACAACCTTAAGCGCTCAAATATCCGAATCATGGGTATTCCAGAAGGGGAGGAAAAAGGCGAATGTATTGAAAACATATTCAACAAAATAGTGGCAGAAAACTTCCCAGACATAAGAAAAACCACAGATCTACAGATCCAAGAAACTCAACGATCTCCAAACGTATTCAACCCAAAAAGGGCTTCACCAAGGCATATTATAGTCAAAATGACAAAACTCAAGGACAAAGAGAGAATCTTGAAAGCTGCAAGAGAGAAGCATCAAATAACCTATAAAGGAGCTCCAATCAGGTTAACATCAGACTTCTCAACACAAACCCTAAAGGCTAGAAGGGAATGGGATGATATATTCAAAATACTAAAAGACAAAGATTGCCAACCAAGAATACTCTACCCTGCAAGGCTGTCCTTCCAAAATGAAGGGCAAATAGTATATTTCTCAGACAAACAAAAACTGCGGGAGTTCATCACCACACGACCACCCTTACAAGCAATTCTCAAGGGAGTACTGGGATTGGACCCTGAAAGATAATTACCACAGCCATAATAATCCAAGCAAAATCAAAACCCACCAGTATAATAAAAATGACAATCATGAAAAGAAAACAAACAAAAACACTAGCT
>NW_007726136.1:1593589-1593823 GCF_000696425.1 Galeopterus variegatus | reverse complement strand
AAAAGATAACTACCACTGCCATAACAATCCAAGTAAAATAAAAACCCAATACTATAATAAAAATGACAATCATGAAAAGAAAACAAACGAACGAAATCATTAGTGGCAACCTCAGGAACCAACAGACACAGAAAACAAACAGCAAAACAGAAAGCAAGGAACAAACATCACTCAAGAAAATCAAAAAAATAATTAAATGCTAGGAATAAAGCAACACCTCTCATTAACATCTCT
>NW_007726136.1:1544890-1592859 GCF_000696425.1 Galeopterus variegatus | reverse complement strand
GCCGGTCCCGGTCCAGTACGGGCACGACACTAAGGGTTGCGATGCATTGCTGGTCATGAAAAAAGACGAAAAGGAAAAAAAAAATTTCTCTAGGAGAAAAAAAAGAAAACTCTATTAGACCTAAAGCAGGAAATAGACACTAATACCATAATAGCAGGGGACCTGAGCACCCCACTGTCAATATTGGACAGATCAACTAGGCAAATAATTAGCGGAGAAACACAAGATCTTAACAATACTCTAGAAGAATTGGACTTGGCAGATATCTACAGAACGTTCCATCCAACAACCTCAGAATATTCATTCTTCTCATCAGCACATGGATCATTCTCCAGGATAGATCACATATTAGGACACAAATCAAGTCTTAACAAATTCAAAAAAATTGGAATTATCCCATGTATTTTCTCAGACCACAATGGATTAAAACTAGAAATCAATAATAAACAAAACTCTGGAAAGTATACAAACACATGGAAATTAAACAGCATTCTACTTAATGATACATGGGTCCAAGAAGAAATCAAGCAGGAAATAAAAAAATTTATTGAAACTAATGAAAATAATGATACATCATACCAAAACTTGTGGGATACAGCAAAGGCAGTACTAAGGGGGAAATTTATTGCATTAAATGCCTACTTCAGAAAAATGGAAAGCTGGCAAGTGAACAATCTAATAATGCGCCTTAAAGAACTAGAAAAACAAGAACAATCCAATCCTAACGTTAGCAGAAGGAAAGAAATCATCAAGATCAGAGCAGAACTTAATGAAATTGAAACCCAAAAAACAATACAAAAGATCAACGAATCAAAAAGTTGGTTTTTTGAAAAGATAAATAAAATCGACAAACCACTTGCATGGCTAACAAAAAAAAGAAGAGAGAAGATTCAAATAACAAAAATTAGAAATGAAAAAGGTGATATTACAACTGACCCAAATGAAATACAAGGAATCATCCGAGACTACTATAAACAGCTATACGCCAACAAGTTCGAAAACCTGGAGGAAATGGATAAATTCCTGGACTCACACAAGCTTCCAAAATTAAACCAAGAAGATATAGAAAACTTGAATAGGCCAATAACAATAAAGGAGATTGAAGCTGTTATCAGAAAGCTCCCAACAAAGAAAAGCCCAGGACCAGATGGATTCACAGCAGAATTTTACCAAACATTCAAAGAGGAAATGACACCGATTCTTTACAAACTATTCCAAAAGATTGAAACAGAAGCAAAGCTTCCAAACACATTCTATGAAGCAAACATCATCCTGATACCAAAACCAGGTAAAGATATAACCAAGAAAGAAAACTACAGGCCGATATCCTTGATGAATATAGATGCAAAAATCCTCAATAAAATATTAGCAAACAGAATACAACAGCACATTTGTAAGATCATTCACCACGATCAAGTGGGATTCATCCCAGGGAAGCAAGGTTGGTTCAACATACGCAAATCAATAAATGTGATCCACCATATTAATAAAATCAAACACAAGGACCATATGATCATCTCTATTGACGCCGAAAAAGCATTCGATAAAATCTAACACTCATTCTTGACAAAGACCCTTTATAAATTAGGTATAGACGGAAAATATCTCAACATAATTAAAGCCATATACAATAAACCCACGGCCAATATCATCCTGAATGGGGAAAAACTAAAAGCTTTTCCTTTAAGAACAGGAACCAGACAAGGATGCCCACTCTCACCACTCCTATTCAACATAGTTTTGGAAGTATTAGCCAGAGCAATCAGAGAAGAGAAGGAAATAAAGGGCATTCAGATTGGAAAGGAGGAAGTCAAACTGTCCCTGTTTGCAGATGACATGATCCTATATATTGAACAGCCCAAATCATCTATTAAAAAACTCTTAGAGGTGATAAAAGAGTTCAGCACAGTAGCAGGATACAAAATCAACACACAAAAATCAGTAGCATTTCTTTTCACCAATAGTGAACAAGCAGAAAGAGAAATCAAGAAAGCCTGCCCATTCACAATAGCCACCAAAAAAATAAAATACTTAGGAATTGAACTAACTAAGGATGTGAAAAATCTCTATAATGAGAAGTATAAACCACTCCTGAGAGAAATTAGAGAGGATACAAGAAGATGGAAAGACATCCCATGCTCCTGGATTGGAAGAATCAATATAGTGAAAATGACTATACTACCCAAAGTTATCTACAAATTTAATGCAATCCCCATTAAAATTCCTATGACATTTTTCTCTGACATGGAAAGAACTATACAGTCATTTATCTGGAATAACAAAAGACCACGAATAGCCAAAGCAACGCTGAGCAAAAAAAATAAAGCTGGAGGTATTACTCTACCTGACTTTAAACTATACTACAAAGCTATAATAACCAAAACAGCATGGTATTGGTATAATAACAGAGACTCTGATCAATGGAATAGAATAGAGCACCCTGAAATCAACCCACGCACTTACTGCCATTTGATCTTCGACAAAGGCATTAAGTCTATTCACTGGGGTCGGGACTCCCTCTTCAGCAAAGGGTGCTGGGATAACTGGTTATCCATTTGCAGGAGATTGAAACTAGACCCACATCTCTCACCATTTACTAAAATCAACTCAAAATGGATTAAGGATTTAAATATACACCCTGAAACAATAAAACTTATTAAAGAAAATATAGGAGAAACCCTTCAGCAAATAGGGCTGGGCACAGACTTCATGAATATGACCCCAAAAGCATGGGCAACCAAAGGAAAAATAAACAAATGGGACTATATCAAACTGAAAAGTTTCTGCACAGCAAAAGAAACAATTAACAGAGCTAAAAGACAGCCAACAGAGTGGGAGAAAATATTTGCAAAATACATGTCTGACAAAGGACTAATATCCAGAATATATAAAGAACTCAAACAACTTTACAAGAAAAAAACAAGCAACCCAATTAAAAAATGGGCAAAAGAGCTAAGTAGGCATTTCTCTAAAGAAGATATGCAAATGGCCAACAGTCATATGAAAAAATGCTCAACATCACTCAGCATCCGGGAAATGCAAATCAAAACCACACTGAGATACCATCTCACCCCAGTTAGGATGGCCAAAATCCAAAAGATGCTGAAAGATAAATGCTGGTGTGGTTGCGGAGAAAAAGGAACTCTCTTACATTGTTGGTGGGAATGCATAATGGTGCAACCCCTATGGAAAATGGTTTGGAGGTTCCTTAAACAGCTGAAGATAGATCTACCATATGACGCAGCTATCCCACTGCTGGGAATATATCCAAAGGAATGGAAATCATCAAGTCGAAGGTATACTTGTTTCCCAATGTTCATTGCAGCACTCTTCACAATAGCCAAGAGCTGGAATCAGCCCAAATGTCCATCATGGGATGAGTGGATACGGAAAATGTGGTATATCTACACAATGGAATACTACTCAGCTATAAAAATGAATGAAATACTGCCATTTGCAACAACATGGATGGACCTTGAAAGAATAATATGAAGTGAAACGAGTCAGGCAGAGAAAAATAAACACGTGTTCTCACTTATTGGAGGGAGCTAAAGATGAATGAATCAATTCACACACATACACACACACACACAAACAAACAAACAAAGAAAAAACCGGGGGGGGGAGAGGAAGATATAACAACCACAATTTTTTTTTTGAAGTTCTCACAACAAGCAAATGGAGGGGACACACTTGGGTGGGAGGAGGGAGGGAGGTTTTGGTGATGGGACATAATAATCAACTACATTGTATATTGACAAAATAAAAATTCAAAAAAAAAATGAAGAGACATCCAAATAACAAAAATTAGAAATAAAAAGGTGACATTACAACTGATACTTCTGAAATACAATGAATCATTAGAGACTAACAACTATATGCCAACAAATTTGAAAATCTGGAGGAAATAGATAAATTTCTGGACAC
Organism: Galeopterus variegatus; assembly: GCF_000696425.1. Lineage (NCBI taxonomy): Eukaryota > Metazoa > Chordata > Mammalia > Dermoptera > Cynocephalidae > Galeopterus > Galeopterus variegatus. The sequence goes on along the minus strand of NW_007726136.1, from coordinate 1,588,932 downwards.
ACACAAAGTACCAAAACTGAGCCAAGAAAATGTAGAAAATCTGAACAGACCAAGAACAACAAAAGAGATTGAAGTTGTTATCAGAAGGTTTGCAACAAAGAAAAGCCCAGGACCAGATGGATTCACAGCAGAATTCTACCAAACATTCAAAGAGGAATTGACACCAATTCTCTACAAATGGAAAGTATCTCAATGTAATTAAAGCCATATATGATAAACCCATCCTGAATGGGGAAAAGCTGAAAGTTTTTCCTTTAAGAAAAGAAACTAGACAAAGATGCCCACTCTCACCACTCCTATTCAACATAGTGTTGGAAGTACTAGCCAGAGCAATCAGAGAGGAAAAGGAAATAAGGGTTATCCAGATTGGAAAAGATGAAGTCAAACTGTCCCTCTTTGCAGATGAAATGTTCCTATATATCAAACAGCCTAAAGCCTCTACAGAAAACATCTTGGAGTTGATAAGTGATTTCAGCAAAGTTGCAGGATACAAAATCAACACCAAAAAATCAGTAGCATTTCTATTCTCCAATAGTGAACATGCAGAAAGAGAAATCAAGAAAGCTTGCCCATTTACAATAGCCACCAAAAAATAAACTACTCAGGAATTGAGTTAACCAAGGATGTGAAAAATCTCTATAATGAGAACTACAAACCACTGCTGAGAGAAATTAAAGAGGACACAAGAGGATTGAAAGATATCCCATGCTCTTGGATTGGTAGAACCAAAATTGTGAAAATGTCCATACTACCCAAAGTGATCTACAAATTCAATGCAATCCCCATCAAAATTCCAATGACATTTTTCTTAGAAATGGAAAGAACTATCCAGACCCTTATATGGAATAACAAAAGACCACACATAGCCAAAGCAATTCTGAGCAGTAAGGAAGGACGATGGTGGATTGAAGGGCCATGTCAGCCACGTTGGAGCCATGTACGGCCATCGGGGTGACAGGTGTGAGTGATGGGGGGGTGTGGCTGTCTCTTAGACTCCAGGTCTGGCTGGAGGACACCAGTTGGGGAGACGCTGCCAACTGAGCTCTCTTTGGTTATTGGAAGGGTGGCTGGCAGGATGGCCAGTGTGAGGCAGAAGGACCAGCAGAAAGGAGAAAAAGGCCTGGACAAGGACAAGGCCACAGGGCCATGGCCACAGGAAACAGAGAGCAGGCCACAGCGAGGCTGTGGGTCCCTTCTCTGATGGAGACACAAGGTGTCCAACTCAGGGTTATGGATCCCTGTCCAGACATGAGCTGCTGTGGGACTGTCCCTAGGGGACTGTCCTGGAGACTCATAAACAGTTGGAGAGAGACCGTGCCGTGGCTGTAAGCCGCCATCACTTGGCCAGTGTGGCCATCCCCGGCTCGGCTGCATAAGGCATTGTGGGCAGCTGTTCACCTACCGTGCATGCTGTGACGCTGATTTGCCATGAGATGGACCAGTGCCCAGAAGGCATCCTCCTCGTTTAGGTGCATGAACAGGATGGCAGCAATGTGGCTCATTCCCTCACAGTAACCCACCTCCTGCAAGAGCCAAAGTCACCATGCAAGGTTGTGCCCTGAGACAGCTGAGGTCACCTGGGATGTCCGAGGTCAGCTGGGAAGGCTGAGAATACCTGAGAAGACTGAATAAAGGTAACCTGAAAGAGCTGAAGTCACATGGGAGGCTAAGGTCACCTAGGAAGGCTGAGGTGAACCAGAGGGACTGAGGGCACCTGAGAATGCTGAGGTCACCTGAAAATGGGGAGGGCTGCTGTCACCTGGGAGAGCTAAGATCAACCAGGATGGCTGGTGAAATCTAGAGGGACTGAAGTCACCTGGAAGGACTGAGGTCACCTGGGAGAGCTAAGGTCACCAGGGAGGCCAACCACAGACCTCCGAGTATGTGGGGTCCAGCCTCTGTGCCCCTCCTGGGACACTGGGCATCAAAACTGAGCATGTCCCACACATGTCATACACATATCAGGTCATACAGAGCTCCTGGAGGGACTACTGCAGTGCAGTGGCCAAGCTCTTCTGGCCAGAAAGTTCCGATCAAGAACTGGCGAGAGACCCCCTCCCACATGCCAGGCCAGGGAGGCCTCTTCGCCAGGCTCAGGCCAGCACCCACTGTCTGGATTTGCTATGAGGGATGGCTGTCACTGAGCGCACCCCACACAGAGTCCAGAGACAGCCCACAGGCTGCCTGGCACAGGAGGACAGCTGAGTTCAGGCCCCACGTGGGCAGCCTGGGGAGGCCTCTCAATGGCTTTCTCTTGAAAGAACGGTCTGGAAATCAGGGGCAGATTGGTGAGCAGCTACTCAGGAGCCCCTCCCAGGCTGCTGCACTCTGTGGGGTGTGGGGAAGGGGAACTTTGATCTCTGTGCAGTATCTCACGAATCATACAGCATTTGTCAATGCACACTCATATGATGAAAGCCCATGAGGCACCTTGCTCCCTTGGAGAAGATCACTCCAGACACGAGCATCCTGTGACACTGCCAAGCTCTTGGGATTTTGGACACCCCAGCAGGAAGGTGTCTGTCCTTGTTCTAAGGAGCAGTGGTCAGGTCCGCTTGAGGGAGGAGCCTGGAGCCACCCTCTCCATCTCAGCTTGAGCTTAGAGACCTTCCTGTCCTCGCTGGGACCTCTGTGAGAGCAGTGACCTCGCGCCCTAACTAGGATGTCCTGGGTGCTCATGGATCCTGAATTTTCAAGAAGCAACCATACCCCCTGGGACACCCAAGCCAGTGACTATGGGAATGGGGCCTGGGATGTCGTTGGCCAGGGATACTCACCGTGTCATAGGCAGAAAAGGCTACCAGCACGTGGAAGAGTTCCTGCTGCCTAGGAAATGGTGAATAGAGGGTTCTGGTGGCTCCGTGCACATGCTGTTATTTTCCTGTGGCCTAACAGACCCTGAAATGCACCTGCCCTTCCTGGTCTCCCCTCCCTGGGCCCTGGGCCTCCCCTGTGGGGGTCTGGTAAGGGCAGGAGCACAGCCAGCCGCTCATGCCCAGCCACAGCCTCACCTCGGCACCTGCCTTCTGCCTCCCTCTGGCTGCAGCTGGGTGGCTCCTTTTCTACCCCCTTCCCTGCCTCTCCACACCACACTTGTCCCCTCACTGTTCACTCAGCCAGCTCCTTTAGGTCTCCAGTCACAAGCAAAAGGCCAGAAGTCCCTGGTCTTGCCACCCTCCCATAGGTCCCTAACCCAATCCTCCTGGCTCACGGAGAACAGTTTTCACCATGTGGCATTACTGTGTTTGCTGCCATCATTCTGGGGAGCCAGCTGGGTTCTGCCCCACGTCTCACGGAGAACAGTTTTCACCATGTGGCATTACTGTGTTTGCTGCCATCATTCTCGGGAGCCAGCTGGGTTCTGGCCCCACGTGCCTCAGCCCCTGGTTCAGGACTCGGTGCCCGGTAGGCACTGGGTACATGGTGCAGGCTGCGCCCTGTGCCAGGAGAGAGCTCGGCAGCTGTGTCACCTCCCTCCTCTAGGAACCCTGCCTCTCCCCTGGGTACTTTCCATGTTCCTGGGGCTCCCATGTCCCTCTGGATTTCCTCATCTCCCCTGGGGCCTCCACCCTCCGAGATCCCCCCCCCCAAGGGACTTACTTGATGCCATAGCGGTCCCAAAACATCACATGGTTGGTGAAGGTGCAGCTGACTTCAAGGTCAATTTTCTGTATTTGTTGGCAGAGCATCTTGCCCTGCTCCTTCATTCTGTGCAGGACAGGGCCAAGAGAAGAAAGGGTCTCAGAGCATGTCTGAGACTCGCTGCCACGGGCACCCATCATACAGGAGTCAGTGCACGTGGCCGGAAAGGGAGTTTTTGCTGCAGAAATGTCCTCATGATCGTTCCCACAGCCAGGGGCGGTCGCCAGAACACAGCATGACCTCAGTACCCGTGTCACAGCCTATGCTCAGCAGTCCTGGTGGGAGCACCATTGAGGATGGCCCATGGCCGATGGTCAGACCCCAGGGCTCCAGCAGGCCCCAGACCCCTGCCCCTCATACCACTTTTAGATATATGGGTACCAGGCCACCCCAGCCAGGGCCTCCTGCTCCATCTCCCCAGGGACTCAGTCCTCACTTGGGGCTGCCCCCTCCTGACCATCTGTCACTTTCCTTCTCTCCTCAAGGGGCCTCTCCCCATGGATGACAGCGAGTGCCCCCTGGGCCCTGAGCTTGCTTCCCCTGGAATGTTTTACTCAGGATCTGATCCTGGGGCTGCCTGGCCCCTACCCCTCAGGGCTTTCCAGGAGTCAAGGAGGGCAGCTTGTGCCTGGGCTTCCACTCCCTGACGCCACCTGTCAGGGTGACAGTACGGAGCCGATACCAATCCCTGTGAAGGCTCCCGTGCTCAGCTCATTCACTTCTCAGGAGCTCCCGAGAGGAGAGTCTGACAGAGGGACAGGGGCTGCCCGGGGCTCCAGGAGAGCTGCACCTGGGGACTGTGCTTCTAGGCCTGTCTGCTGTGATGGCTCCCACACTCCCTGCTGCTAAACATGTCCTGGAGGAGCCCAAGCCCCACAGCCCTGACACCCCAATTTGGGGCTTAGGGCTCTAGATTGGCCCCACTGATGTGCACATTTCCCTATTTCCACTACTGTTTCCTTATGAAGAGGACAAGGCCACATCCCTGCACCTTCTCTTGCAGCCCCCCAACCTGCTAGATTAGATTTTGGAGAATTTTTTGAGTTGTCTTATATAATCATGTACTTAGAATGCACTGTACTGCAGGTACACATAAATCCTTCTTGTTTGTTTTTTTATTTGTTTAATTTGCATAAGTTTCCTTTATTTTCCCCCCACATTTTCTGAAATCAGGGAGAGTGAGAAAGTCCCATGTTTCCTTCTATTTGATTTTCACAGGAATGGCTTTGGGAGTTCATGGCCCTCTAAGATATTTTCTACTATTTTTTTCCAAATAGTTTAAAAATAAAACTTAGTTTATTTCTACTCAGATATTAGTTAATGCTTTGTAAATGCCTGCTGAGTTTGATGTACCAGCTTTCTGGAATCTCCTGATATCGTTTATGCTTTTATTTGTTACTGTGTCCACGGGTTACTGAGCACCCATTGTGTCCTGCTGAGCCTCCCGTGGTTTCTGGAATGTGTCCTCCTTGGTCTTTGACACCTCCCTACACTCAGCTGGGAAGAACATATTTAGAATGTTCTGTCTATAAAGTTCCATAGGAAATTCATCCCTGGGTCTTTCTTTCTGGGGCTAGGTTTGCAAGGTTTGGGTTCTTAGGCTCACAGCTTCAGTGAGCATTTGGGAGCTTTCCACTTTCATCAGGTCTGGAAGATCCAGGCTGAGGAGCTGCCTGTGTTTAGAAGAGCGTGTGCACCTCAGCCATGACCAGCCCAGCCCTTGACCGATGGTGGCCCCTGTCTTTTTAATCGGTACTTTGGTCATCGTTCAAGGAAGGCTTTTCTTTTTCTTCTACCTGGTTCGGTGTTGCTTGGGAACTCATGGTTTCCTCGATTTTCAAAAGTGTGCCCGGCAAGATGCAGGCAGCTTTCCCTCCTAATTCCCTTTATCCTCACCTTGCCTGTGCTCAGTGCCCCCCTTTCTACAAATTCCTCACATTTTATCCTCCCTCCTTTTCTTGCATTATGCTTGGGAGAAGTTTTGTGCTGAAACTGGCCTTTTCAGAAAACTACTTCTGTGTTTTTGCTTTCTTCTCCTAGCTCTTTTGGTTTTCCGTCTCATTTTGCATTTTTAATCTCCTTCTTTCTATTGTTTTGTTCCACCTGAAATTCAGGTGTCCAGGCATGGCTGGGGCAGGTTCCACATGGTCTGGGTGCATCCTGGTCCTATCACTGTCAGGTGTGCCCAGAGTACCCACCACGTGCAGCCCCTGTGCTGGAGGGTGGGGGCTGTCCCTACACCCTGGGCACCGCTCACTCTCACAACATGTGTGAATCCTGCCGGATGGAGATGACCTACGTCCACCACTGCTGCCTTCTAGGGCTCCTGCTCTTCTTCCTAACCTGTGAGCTTTCTGACCCTTTCAACATTGGGACGCTTTGATAATATGCCCAAAATGCTGTGACACACCTTGCTGGAAAAGGTGCAGCCTAACTCCTGTTCCTTTGAGTGTTGGCCAGACTTGGTGACATACTACACATAAAGAGAATGTGCCAGAAGAGAGAGAGAGAAACTTCAAGGCCAGGTTGTAGGAGACATTGCTGTGTAAAAGCAGGACGGGCGTGGAGGCCCAGATCCCCGGGGTGTGCACCTGAGCACCCTGAAGGCACCGCTTTTCCCAGATAGGGAACCCAGGCTCCTGACCACGCCAGGCCTGTGTGTGCTGTGTCTGCTTGAGTGGAAAAGGGCCATACCTGGTATTTTCCTGGGTTCTGCATCTTGACCTTGTCCACACCCAGTAGAAGAACCAGGCCTGACCCCGCACTTGGGGGGGGGGGATCCCCTTGTACACCCGATGAGACATCTGTGGAGAGAAGAATGCTCTGGAGAGTGTCCACAGGGTAACCGTAGAGGGGGAAGGGGGGGAATCACAGAGTGATGGTTCTGGAAGATTCCAGTGTTTGTCTTCATGGTTCCTTGGGAGAGGTTGAGTCTACCTAGAACTGGGCCTTTTGTCTTGTGGGTACAGACTGGATGGGGGTTGTGGACTGTGATCGCCATGTCTTCCTTCCTCTGCAGCCAACAGAAGGCATCCCTGTCCCTGACCTACATGTGGCCCAAACTCTGGCATAAGATTCTCTTCCAGCAAGGTGACCTTTGCAGGGATGTGCAGGAAAGCTGGTGACCCAGGCCTGTGGACCTTCGGCATAAGGACAGGCTGGCGCCCAGCAGCTGAGAGGCAGGCGGTGCCAGGGATCATGTGTGAACACCACTCACCCTCCCTCTGCAGAGGGCGGGCACAGGGGCCTCCACTCCCCACATTACCTTTTGGCTGCTTTTATATTTATCCCAATGTTGAAACTTCTTCAGCCATTTGTGGCATTGGGCGATTTCCTTCTGTGTTTGCTGTAAAATGAGAGATGATGGACTGAGCTGAGCTGCCGCCCTTTCTGGAGTGGCCCTTGGATGCTGCATCACTCTTGTGCTTGGGGTCCTGATGGAACAGAACTGAAAAGAGCCAAACCAGGTGCAGAGCCTGGGGCTGACACCCTCTGACTGGGTGAGCACAAGTGGCCTGGCCTGGTGAACACAGGACATGGTGTCCTCAGGCCACAAACCCCCATGCCTAGATGGGGTCCCAGCTTCAATGTGGGGTCCTGCTGGCCAGGGGCAGTCACTCCTGAGCTGCATGTGCAAATCTGGGATGGGCACATTTGGTAATCAGCCCCTGGGATGGAGTCCTGGGATCAGGAGCTCAGAATCTCGGCCAATCCTGGTGACTATGTGTCCTTCTTATGGACACCTGCCCGTGGCCACAGGCAGGCCAGGCTTGCCCAGCAGGTGACCAACCAAGCCCTGGCAGAAGGAACAGCTCTTACCTTCACCTCCTGGGTGGTGACATGGGGAAGCTCCATCTCACTAAAAGGCAACAGAGTCAGAGCTGAGGACTTGCTCCAGGCCAGGAGACATCCCCTTCCCTGAGCAGACCCCAAGGAAGGACAGGCTCCCTTCCCATCCACCTGCAACTCACAGCCCAGGAGACCAGATAGGAAAGGGAGGACAGGGCCTTCTTGCTGGCTGCCAGCCAGGATGGTCTGAGACACAAAAGCAAAGGAGCAGCAGGGCCAGCCAGGGCCGCTCAGGGGCCGTGGGGACTGGGGATGCAGCGTGCACCTGCCCCTCCTGGGCTGCAGGCAGCACCCTCTGGGAAAGGTGAGAGAGTCCAGAGCTGCTAAGAAACAGCACTGCCTGAGGGTCGGTTGGCTGGTCTCTGACAGCTGCCCCCAAGGAAGTTACCCCATCACCCTCATGGGGTCCAAGGGGTCTGGGTTGAGACCTTCCCGGTTTGTCGAGGGTGCACCCTGGAGCTGTCCCACATGACACCCCACCCCGGCCAAGCTCTGAGCATCCAACACCCCCTGCCCGTGTCTGCACCCTGGCCGACGGTCATGCCCATTCCTTGACTTCACCCCATCCCGTCTGGCCCACAGGCCCTGCCGTCACCTCAGCCACTTTGACCCTGCTCTTTCCCTTGCCCTGTGAGATCCTCTGAATGTGGCCCCTCAGCCCCCTGATCAGCCAGACTCCTGCCTTGTGCCTGTTCTGCCTGTGCTGGGGGACACCACTGAGCGATGAACGGCGACTGATGACCCTGCAGGTGGCCAGGATCGCCCTGGGCCAGATCTCCAGCCTCAGCTGGCTCTCGGGGACGTCAGCGCTCTGTCCTCCTGCTTCCCCCTGCAGTGGCTTTCCTCCTCATGCCTTCCTGCCCTGTCTCGGCCCATGGCATCCTCTCCCCGCCCGCGGTGTTCCCGAGCAAGCAGAGAGCGGAGTCTCCAGTGGGCACTGCAGGCCTTGGAGGTACCGAGGCCCCTGAGGCTCAGGGGTCCCAGGTGGAGCTGCTGTCCCTGGCCCCACCTCATCCAGCCTGTCCACCCACAGTGCCTTCACTCTATCCCCAGGATCACTCAGTCAGACACATCCCTGAGTCACCCGTCACATCTATTCCCCTGCAGCCCAGCTCCCCTAGGCTCCATCCCTCTCTCCATCCTGTGACCTCAGGAAAGACAGACTCTAGGCTGGCCTCCTCCCCACCAGGCCTCACATGACCTCCCAGCACCAGACCAACAGGTCAGGTGGCCTTCATCTGCCACCCCTGCCTGCCTCCATGGCCTTTCCCCTTCCATTCCTGGTCTGGGGCCCTGTCCCTGCCCCTCATCTCACTACATGGCCACATTCTTCTGTACACTTTGTGCCTCTTTGTGCCCGTGAGCCTGCAGGGACCTGATGGACAACTGTCCACAGGCTGGACCAAGTGTCCTCGTGCCCTCTGGCCCCACCCTGCTGACCTGACAGCAGGACAGGCTCCTTCTGGGGACAGGCCTCAGCCCTCAGGTTGCCTCTTTCTTTTGCAGACATAAAGTCCACACTTCTGAGCACCCAAGGGCCTGGCTCAACCACAGCTTGGTACCCGCCCTCTCCCCAGAGCTGCCTGGATGAGCCACGGAACTGCAGCCATGTGCTGACTGGGGTGGACTAACAGGGGAGCAAGGGACTTGTAACCACCCTGGGAATAAGGTCAGCACAGGCCTGAGAGACATGCCCTGCCTCATGCTGGCCTTTTCAAGGATGGATCCTAATGGAGTTTGGATGTGTTGTCCCCTCCAAAACTCATGTGTAAATTTGATCTCCGGGCCAGCTCGTGGCTCACTCGGGAGAGTGTGGTGCTGATAACACCAAGACCACGGGTTCGGATCCCATATAGGGATGGCCGGTTCGCTCACTTCGGAGAGCGTGGTGCTGACGACACCAAGTCAAGGGTGAAGATCACCTTACCAGTCATCTTTAAAAAAAAAAGAAAAGAAATTTGATTTCCAATGTGGCAGTGTTGGAAACTGAGTCATGGGGTGGATCCCTCATGAATGGATTAAAGCTCTCTCTGGTGAAGGGGGGAGTAATGAGTGAGTTCTCGCTCTATTAGTTCTCATGAGAGCTGGTTGTTTATAGGACCCTGGCACCTCCTCTCTCTCTCTCTCTCTTGCTTCCTCTCACCATGTGATCTGCTTGTACCCGCCAGCTGCCTGCCACTTTCCACCATGAGTAGAAGCAGCCTGAGGCCCGTGCCAGATGCAGCTGTTCCAGAATCGTAAGCCAAATAAACCTCTTTTCCTTATAAATGACCCAGTCTCAGGTATTTCTGTTATAGCAACACAAACAAACTGAAACAGAGCTCAACCCCGAGATAAGACAGGGGATGTCAGAGAACTCACTGCAGAAACCCGAGCCGGTCGATGCATCTGTAGATTTTGACCTCCTCAACCCAATTTTTCACCAGTGTCCCAGCTCGGTGTTCCTGCAACACCGAGAGAGCCTGGAGTGAGGGGGCCATGGTGACGGGTTAGGGGCATGGGTGGCTTTGGATGGCTCCTCCCTCCCCTGTGTCCCCAGGGAGCCCAGGCCCCTCTGACCTCAGGCACAGCAGAAGAGGCCAGGATTTGCCTGCCTCAAGGGAGCAGCCAACCCTGTACCTGCTGGTACTTCTCCATAATATCTATCAGCTCCTGGGCCCACAGGGTCTCCATACCCGTCTTCATGTTTAGTCTGCAAGACAAAAGTAATCCAGAGCTAGCACTGACCCTGAGAGCTTCAGAGAGTACACCTAACTGCTCAGGTCGGGGATCCAAGATTCCACCGGCAACACCCCCACCCTCCAGTACAAAGGGACCAGACTCTGTCTCCACCCCACAGTGGTCTCGGGGGTTTCTCCCCCTGGCCAAGGTTAAGCTCCTGCCTGAGGACCTGAGAACCAGGGGCCTGGGAGGTGAGGCCTGTTGTCCCCAAGGTTCCAGCACAGACACACACATGTGTTACCTGCTCAGCATGAAGGGCCCCAATGGGCCATTCTGGGCACCAGGAAGCAGAACGTGATTTAGAGACCACGGGTCTCTGTACAATCAGCCTCCCAGATGCTCTCAGGAAACACACAGTCGTCCAGTTCTTTAGAGGCAAAAAGAAATCTCATGACTGCTGCATTCTACTTAAATCTTAGCACCAGCCAAGCAGGAAGGTTCTGGGTTTGGGCAAAAGGATGACCTATGTGACTTTGAAGTAGCCTCTGTGCTTGCTGAGGCCATGCCTGAGGCAAGAGGGACACTGGAGTTTACAGTTCTGAGCGTGGCAGTATCAGAAGGGGCTCTGTCTTTTTCCCAGGCACAGATCAGAAACTAGTGAGCTCTGGGGATGTGACCTGGAGCACAGTCAGAGACATGGTCCCACCTTGGAGACGGTCCCAAGGGAATACCCATGAGGGGAGGGGAGGGGAGGGTGAGGCCTCTAGAGGATGAGACAGAGGGCAGGACACAGAGGGAGCCCCTTTCCCCACACCCTGGCCTGCAGGGCAGACAGACACTTGTCACCTGCCTGGCCTCCTTCAGTGGTTCCTTCCCTGTCCACGACTGCCCCAAGACAGAGGGCTCCCCGCCTTGCTCCCAGCCTAGGGACCTCACAATTGGGTGGGCCTTACATAGGCCATAAGTGATGCTCTGTGATGTCAGAGGTGACCAGATGCCCACCTGGGGTGACCCATCTCCCATCACAGACCAGGGCGCAGGCCACCCCTCCACCCCCACTCTCCATCTTCACAGCCCACAGAGACCCCACTTCAGTGTCTCTTCCAGGGGCAGGCTCTGCCTTATCACGGTTTGGAATCTCAGAAAGAACCTGAATCTAGGGAGGGAGGCTGCAGAGGCCAGAAGTTGTGTCTAACATGACACAGGGCAGGGTGGAGAGCACAGCCAAGGGTCACCTCTGGGTCCCAGGCCCAGTTACCTCCCATCTGACCCCAGGCTTCTCACCTGCCAAATGGGCACATTAGCCTTAACCCCACGGAGTGTCTGTGAGGATGAATGGGACAACTGTATATGCGGTTAGCACAGAACAGGCACCTGGTGATGCCCAGTGGGCATAACCCTCGGCAGCCACCCAGCGAGGCCCGGGCCACCCACCTGGTAGCACCTGTGTGGAAACCAGCAGGAAGGGAAGAGAGCAGGTCACACTCACCTGAATCTGTTCACACCTGTGCAGAGATGTACCTGTAGCCTACAAAAGGGACCTGCACACACAGCTCACAGACTCCAGAATGAGCCTCCTACTGCCACGGAACTCAGAGGCAGCGGCGCTTGGCAACAGTGACATCATGGGGTTCCATCACCCCATCACAGTGGCCCCCTCCCCAGGTCAGCAGAGCCCAATGCCGCATCCTCCACCCTCTTATCTGTCCACCTGTGTGGGTGCGTGTGTGTTTGTGCATGTGAGCGAGAACTCAGAGGCAGTGGTGCTTGGCAACAGTGACATCATGGGGTTCCACCACCACATCACAGTGACCCCCTCTCTAGGTCAGCAGAGCCCAGAGCCGCATCCTCCACCTCCCGAACTGTCCACCCATGTGGGTGCATGTGTGTTTGTGCGTGTGTGTTTGTGCATGTGAGCATGCACATGTGTGTGCGTGCACACATGTGTGCCTGTATGTGCTGCTTCCCTAGCCAGGCCTGGCTGCTCTTCTCAAATGTGCACGCAGGTCCTCATCACTGTCACCCCCAGGGTGCATGGTTCTCATCAGAGAAGCCATGGGTGCCATCCTATCTTTGCTATGCCCACCCGGAGCTGGCTCTTGGGTGCAGAAGTGGGAGGGTGGAGGGCTCGCCCCTCAGCAGGTGGGAGTCAGATCGTGTGTGATGTGCTAAAATGAAAAAACCAAAAACCCCAAAATAGGATCACACACGTACCAGCCCAGAGTATTCCTTTAAAATCACATTCAAATCTTTATCCAACTCTCAAATACGTCTGTCTTTAATACCAAGGTTTACTCAACTTCTGGTTAGTGCAAAGTATTCCCATGAAGAAGAGCAATAGTCTTTTTTTAAGGCTATGTAAAATAAACCACTAATTATGTAGATCTCTCAATAATCTCTAAGAACAATCTAAAAACCATGCCCTCTATGTTGTGCACCTTGCTGTTATTTTGGCTTCCCTGCTTGACAGTTCTGGCCTTGAACTTTTAATAAAACCATTGATGCATCGGTTGTCAATACAATGCCCACCTGTAAAGTTTCTGAAATATCCTCTATAGGGAAGCCCTGATGTGACATGTACCCAGTGTATGACCCCGTTGGAGAGCCTGCCAGAGTAACCCGACTGCTCGCCAAAAGAGACCTTCTAACATGCCTCACATGGTTTGCCCCTCCTTCACCAGCAGGCTCATGAGTACGAACTTCACATCCAGACTTTTACAAAGAGCAGCAAGGAGTGGCACATCCAGACAATGGGATATTATTCAGCACTAAGAAGAAATGAGCTATCAAGACATGAAAAGATGTGGAGGAACCTTAATGTATATTCCTACGTGAAAGAATCCAATCTGAAAGGAGACAGACTGATTCCAACTCGATGACACTCTGGAAGAGGCAAAACTATGGTTACAATGAAAAGATCAGGGGTTGCCAGGGATGGCAGGGGGAGGAGGGAGGAATTGGTAGAACACGGAGAACTTGTAGGGCAGTGAGAACACCCTGTGCGTGAGATCATAACAGTGGGTACAAGTCATCAGACATTCACTCATACCCACGACATGTACGCCACCCAGAGAACCGCAATGTAAACTGTGGACTCTGGGTGACAATGACATGTCAATGCAGTTGTAAACGATGTACTCCTATGAGGGGGGGAGGATATGGGAAATCTCTGTAACTTCCTGTCAATTTGGCTGTGAACCTAAAACTGCTCTGAAAAAGACAGTGTGTTTAAAAGGAAAAAACAAAGATTGGAGAGGAATGCACGGAAGAAGGGGGTTTGGGATAAGCCCTCAAGAATGGATAGGGTACGGATAACAAGAGCTGTGTTTGCAAGGTCAGCAGGGTTCGGTTGGTGAGTTAGCGAGTGGGGCCAGAACGGAGATTATTTATGAAAAAGAAATGAGGGACAGGCTGGGAGATAATGAGCTCAGGCTGGGGAAGACCTTAAGTTCCAGGTTAAAGACCCTAAAATGTACCCACCTACCAATCGAGTCCCTGAAGTTTCCAGCTAGCGCTATGAGATATCCAAAAAGTATTTTAAAAATATTAATATCTTAAATAAGTATGGTATTTGGGTTATTAAGTTTTCTAAGGGTCGAGTCCACATCTTCAAGTTAAAATATGTGAGATTCCTGCTTTCACATTAGGAACTCAGAAGTGCTTAAAACAATTTAAATCAAATAAATAGATTTGCTCAGATTATGCTGCTTTACAGGAATCCTCCATTACCGATGCTGTGTGTTGCCCATATTGCCTGGAAAATTACAGGCTTTTAGGGAGCCCTGCTTGATGGATTTGTCTAAATGTGTCTGAAAAGATGTGCACGATGCAGACCACGTCGGCGCCGGGGACGTGGCGTTCAGACGCTTAAGTATCAAGAGAAGATTCGCATTTGTGCTCTCCTGCAGTGCACCATCTTCAAAGGTTCCCAGATTTATTATTTCATCAACAGATCGGAGAGGGGAGTTTGTATGAGATCAAACAAACACGAGTACTATGGGAAGGCTGGCAGGTGATAGTGTATAAATTGCCCGGTGGAAAATGTCAAAAGTTGACATCAGAGCAGTAGGAGAGTGGGGAGCCCCCAGAACTGAGAACCAACGGCTGAGCCTTTCTGTGCGCCAGTTCCTTATACGGTCCAGCTAACGTGCTGCAAGAACCCTGGGGCTCAAAACCCACCGCGAATCCACTGACACCCATTAACTCAAAATCTACCCTGTATTAAATTTTTTTTAGAAAGCATCTCTTTGTTTCTACACCTGTTCTCCTTTTATTTCTGTTGTTATATTTCCCTAGTATCTGATTCTGGTAACTGTTTTAGTTGGTCATATGCTGCAGAAGACAGAGAAGTGAGATATGAGCATGGGCTGTGATGGTCAGAGAAAGTGCTTTGTTGACAATGTTAGAACAGAGGTCAATCCAGAATTCTGACTCTGGACATGATTCATTACAAAATGTGGCTCAAATAGTGCAGGGGTAAAGGGGGAGGGAGGTATCGAGCTTGTCACTAATGAGGTTCTTTGGGACTGAGGGATCTCAGCATCAGAGCACTGCAGAAGAGAGCCATAAGGAGACCATGGCAGGGACCCCAGCTGTCAATGTATGGCGTGGAAGTAGGAAACAGGAGGCAGGCTTTGGAGCCACACTTAGACAAGCTGAGTAAGCTGGGAGGGAGTTCAGAAGAGATTGCCATTCTAAAATACCCTTTAACAGATATTAGACATAGTTTTACTTCTTTCATTCTTTTTTGTTTGTTTGTTTAATTGCTCTGGCTAGAACTTCCAGTACCATGCTGACTAGCAGTGGTGAAAGTGGGCATTCTTATTTTTGTTCTTGATCTTAAGGGAAATGTTCTTAGTCGTTCACACTGTGAAAGGACTGTCGTCATCACCCTCATTGTTTTCTGCTGTCAATGAGACTCCCATCTCCATTTGAGGGATCACCAGAGCTGTTAGTAAGAACTAATAAATTGTACTTTGAAAATATCAATCATTCTAAACCCACAATTCTGTGGGGTGTGTAAGATTCACTGAAGGTGGAGTGTAAGGTTAGGGGTTCAACAGTTTGCCAGGGTTGCAGACCAGTAGATGGTGGAGCCTGACTTCTCCGGGCTCCTGAATATTTTACTTGGGGGCTAGGGAAAGGAATGTAAGAGACCATAATTGGAGTCCCTTTCCATGAAGCTAGTTTTCTTCACCCTCTGTTGAGCTGTGCTAATATTTTTTTTTTTTCCTTTTTGTCTTTTTTCATGTCCGGCAACGGACCGCAACCCTCAGTGTCGCGCCCGTACCAGACTGGGACCGGAAACAGGATCGCAACCCTCGGTGTTGCGCCCACACCTCGCTCAGCCAGTGAGCGGGAACCGGTCTGTATGTGGGATCCAAACCCTTGGTGGGAGCACTGCTGCGCTCCCAAGCGGCGCACTGTAGCAGTGCGCCACCGGGCTGGCCCGAGCTGTGCTAATATTAATATCTTTACCTAGGGATAGGTTCATCTCATAACTTGAGAGGAAATCCCTGCTATTTGGGTTCCGATCTGTCCCTTCTGGGCTGGTAACTTCTTCCATCCCACAGTGCTCCACCACACTTTTCTGTTAGCACCAAGGCCCTGGGCTCATCGGGTGGATGGATGGATCAGGGTAGGCGTACTTGCAAAAAGATTGCATCCACATCACAGAACTTAACTATGGCAGTAGTAAGTCTTACTGATGCCACAACACACTGTGTTACTATATGGCAAGTTTTTTCTTTTTACATGAATTGTTTATTTTTTCCTTCCTATGGCATGATGAATTAGATATTGTTGTATTTCCATTAGATTGATGAGAGAATTTAGACTAAGAGAAGTTAAGATCCTTGGCCAAGCTCATGAAGCTGGTAGAGGTGGAGTCAGGTGAACCCAGGCTGACTGGCTCCAGGTACCTGGCACTGACATATTGTGTATTCCACACTTGAGTCCTCTCCATCTCAGCTGCTTCCCCAGTAGCCCCAGACCTCTCTCTCAATTCTATTCCCTTCTAACTCTTACTTCCCTGTCTAACATCCTGTGAGACTGTGAGCTTATCTTACTCCATCTTGAAACCCTTATCACCTCTTATGTCCTTTGTGTGGTCCTTGCCCACAAAAGCGAAATGGTAGTTAGAACAACAGATGAAACTGCTTGCTGACTACAAAGAAGGAACTTAATGATTAAGTACTGATGTGGCAACAGCCTGTCTGGCTACCTGCATCACAAGACCACCAATGATAGTGATCATTGTTGTGAGACATTTGGAGTTAGTGACGTCAGCTTGTTTCTTAGTTAGTAATGGCTTCTCAGCTTTTTCACTGCTTTGTGTGAAGTTCCTATAGAAATTTGGGCTTGACCAAGAGGCTGCATTGAGAAACTTTGTGTACGCCTCTGGGTCATCAGCCACCTGATCCATCATCCTGTATGTAAGTTACGCTTTAATAAAATTCTTTGCTTTACATCATAGAATTGTTTGCTTCATTCTTCGGTATCAAGATACCTTCTCAGTTTGGTGGACTTTGGTCCACATTCAGACATGTCCCCTGGTTTGTAAAGTCTTAAAAGGGAAAGGGGATCCCACGGCAGGCCTCTACAGAGCTGCCAGGGCCCGATGCACAGGTATACACCTGCTTCCTGGCCAACAATGATCAGGCCATGGATTTGCCTTCACATGGCAGGCCTTTACAGAGCTGCTGGGCCATGCTGCATCCCTGCAGGCTTGTTCCAGGCTTGACAGCTGGTCTAGCAGCCCTCTACAGAACTGCTGGACCCTGATGCACCAATGTATACTTGCTTCCTGACTGATGGCGGATCAAGCAGCAGGTTTCTCTCCTCCTGGCAGGACTTTGTGAAGAGCCACCAGGTCCTGCTGTGCCCTTGCAGACTTGCTCCAGGCTCAACAGCTGAGCTGGCAGCCCTCCATAGAGCTGGTGGGCCCTGCTGTACTGGTGCATGCCTACTCCTTGCCCAATGGTGAGCTGGGCAGCATCTCTGTCTCCCCCTGGTGGGCTCTACAGAGCTGCTAGGCCATGCTGCACCACTGCAGGCTTGCTCCAAGCTGCAGCTGATCCAGCATGGAGCTGCCAGATTCTGCTACACTGGTGCATGCCTGCTCCCTGATGGACAGCAGATTGGTTGGTGGCTTCATCTCCTTTGACAGGCCTCCATAGAGTCACCTGGCCCTGCTGTGCATGCATGCCAAGTCCTCGCCAGTGGCATCCACTCCATTGCCTGGCCTCTGCAGAGCCACTTGATCTCTCCACCTCACATCCAGGCTCACCTATTTCCAGCACCAAAGCTGGTGAGGCAGTACACCAACCCCTAGGAGAGACAACCTCAGAGCTGCACATCCATGCCTGACCTGATAGCTGGCCAGGCAGTGACTCTGCGCCTCAGAGAGACCTCCAAACAGCCAGTTGGCCCTCTGTGCCCACATACACCTGGCCAACAACTAGCCCAGAGTCTCCAACCCAGCAAAATAATGCCAGTGTTGGCACAAACTCCTGTAGATATCACCAATGAGAATTACAACCAAAGAAACTGCACAGGGACTACACTACTGAGTCCACCCCTCTCCTGAACCCAAGATGATACATAAGCCTCAAGAATCTAGAAAAAGTACCACAAAATCAACATGAAGAAAACGGAAGGAATTAATAAATACAGAAGTGAAAAAATTCAATGGAGATGAAAACCAAGAAACAATAGAGTTAATATCACATAAGCTAAATGTTGGTTCTTAGATTCTTTATATAACGAATAAAACTTTGGCATATAAAACAAGACGAAAAAGAGAAAACACATAAGTAAAAAGCTCTAGGAGTGAAAAAGTGGTAACTTTAAAGTTAAGAGAAAAAACGTGAACAAAATTATGTTCTAGGAGCTTATGTACTAGTAGAAGTTACTCTATAGGATGAATAGATTCCAAATCATTGAGGAAGATGAACTTCTTAGACTTATCACTTTGGGACTGGTACTTAGTGTCTCTAAGCTTACCTTCTCTCCTGTACAATGACAATAATAATGACATCTTTCCTGTGGAATCTTCTGAAGTGTAAATGAGACAGATGCATAGAGCACTTAGGACAGTGCCTGCCACATCACAATTCCTTATTAAATGTTATGATTTTTATTGCAAGGATATCCATCACATCCTTTTAATACTGAAAAAGTGGAAAGGAAACATATTTATCAATAGCTGGCCCGTTAGCTCAATTAGTTAGAGCCTGGTGCTGATTATACCAAGGTTTCTAGGGAATAGAATAAAACTTTTTGAAACAACTTAAAACAATCATCTTTACTGAAGTCTCCGAGGGGGAGTCTGCAGGGCTGACCGCGGGGCTGCAGCGCATCTCAGGAAACCTCCTCCAGGTCCCCCTCCGACCCCCGCGGATTTTCGGGGTCCCCCCCACGCAGCCCCTCCGGCCGCAAACTCCAAGCCTTCTCTCCTGCTCCCGTTCGTTCCCTTTAAATTTTTCCAAAATGTAAAATTAGACTCTATTTCAAACACTCAGACCACAGAGAAATGAGTTTAACTCACTGCCCTCTCTTGCCCGTCCCTGTCATCAACACTGTTGTGTTGGCTTCAGGCCTAATTGTATTATTACTATTTATTTAAGAAGAAATAAGACCCTGTAGGATCAAAGCTGACAGTGCTGTGGAAAGCTAAACAAATGAAGAGAAAAGGGTTTTCTGGTGACCGTTCCCATTACCGACGTGCTAGTGAACCCAGACCCGCCCTCACCCCTCTCGGGGCGCAGCTCTGCACCGGAGCCCCCTTTTCAGGGCGCCCTTGACCTCTTTGTTGCGAAGGCTGTAGATGAAGGGGTTCAAGGTCGGTGTGACCACGGCGTAGACCACGCTGGCCAGGCGGTCGTAGCGGGCCGAGTAGGCAGACGACGGCCGGAAATAGACGGAGACGACGGAGCCAAAGAACAGCGACACCGCCAGCAGGTGGGCGCCGCAGGTGGAGAAGGCGCGTCGCCGGCCCCCCGCCGAGCGCAGCCCGAGCACGGCCAGGAGGATGCGCGCGTAGGAGAGCGACACGAGGAGCAGCGGGGCCAGCACCACGGCCAGGCCCTCGGAGAAGATGGTCGTCTCCGCGGAGGACGTGTCCGAAGTCGCCAAGCTCAGCATCACCGTCATGTCACAGAAGAAGTGGCGCACAGGGGCGCCTCGGGGGTAGGAGAGGGCGGAGATGAGCAGCGTGTGCAGCAGCGAGTGCAGGTGGCCCACGGCCCAGGACGCCCGCACCAGCGTCCCGCAGCGCCGGGGCGACACGACCGCCGCGTAGTGCAGGGGCCAGCACACGGCCACCGCGCGGTCATACGACATGGCTGCCAGCAGGTAGCTCTCGGTGATGCCCAGAGCCACGAAGAAGTACATCTGGGTAAAGCAGGCCTGGAAGGACACGGCCTGGCCGGGTTGGAGCAGGCTGGCTAGCAGTCTGGGGACCGTGACGGTGACAAAGCAAACGTCCACAAGGCTCAGGTGACCCAAGAAGTAATACATGGGGGAGCGAAGGGCCTCATCGGACCTCACCACCACCACCATGCTCAGGTTGCCCAGGGCATTGAGCAGGTAGATGCTGAGGAAGAGCAGGAACAACAGCGGGTGCGCGTCTGTTCCGTCCATCAGGCCCAGGAGCAGGAAGCCCGGGGCGGAGGTGAGGTTGGCCGTAGCCGTGGAGAGCCCCGGCAGGTGGGGGTGCTGGCGGAGAGACGGGGCGGCACGCCTCAGCTCTGGGAGCTCCAGGCAAGCCTCCTGCGTGTTGAGGTCCCATATACAAATTTTAATACACACGCACGCACACACACTATATATGTATTTAAGTATATTTATAAATTTCTGCTGGCTAAAATGGACTGAAAACCATGCTGCTCATCCAGTAACTCTAATTTCACAAAGAAACTGAATCTCAGAGGGGTATTCTAGTGCAGTGGGTAGGTCTCAAGCTTTAGAGTATGTCAGATCTGATTCTGAGTCCTGGCTCTGTCACTAAGGTGGTGTGACCTCTCCAAGCCTCAGTTTCTTCTTCTTTAATGAGGAAAATACTGGTAGCTACCTCTGGAGTTGGTTGTGAAGATAAAGTGAATCATAAGTTTCAAAGGCTTAGCACAGTACCTGGCACATAATAAATACTCAATACTATCTATTTATCTATTGATCATCAATCTATCACAATCATTAGTTGCTTAGTCGAACAGTTCGTTGGGGTGAAGTCGGTACCTAGGCCATCTGAATACCGGTCTGCATTTCTTCACAGAACACCCTACCACATCTGCCATTCATTTATTCACCACACATTATGTGCTAGTTCGGGAATCGACAAACCTTTTCTGTAAAGGACCATATAGTAAATATTTTAGGTTTGTGGGACATATGGTATCTGTTTCAACTATTCAGCTCGGCTGTTGTGCAAAAGCAGCCATCTGCAATAAGTAAATGAATGGGCGTGGCTCTGTTCCAATAAAACTTTATTTACAGAACAGGCAGTGGGTTGGATCTGGCCTGTGGGGCACAGTTTGCTGATCCTTGTACTAGATACTGTGGGAGAAAGGCAGGTGAATGAGTCTTAGCTTCTGCCCTCAAACAGACCTAGAGCAGCTTGCAGAGTGTTTAGTAGTTTACTAACTTTATGAATCAAGTGGGAGTAAGTTATTCTTCCTAGAGGAGTTTGGAAAGGACTTGAACTGGGTCTTGGAGAATGAATAGGGCTTTACCGAGCAGACATGGTGTTGTGTGGGAGGGGAGGGCATTCCAGACAGTGGGGAGAGATTGTGTGGGTTTGTTGGTAAAGGAGGCATGGAGGGAAGAGGGTAAGACATCCACATATGACACCGGGACAGGCTTGTTCTTGCTCTGATCTCAGTGCTTAAAATCAATTGGACAGAAAACCTGTAAATTTCTGTTAACCAAGTGACTTCAGTTATGCCAGAGACAATGCACTCATTTTGTCCCCCATTCAACCTCTTCCTTACACCACCACATTCTTTTCTCCCGTTGCTCTAAGATTTCTAGAAATGCTCTGCTACTAACTCAGCCCACCTACTGTAGCCAAAAAAGAGGCTTTAGCGAGATCCCAGAGATTGGACTATTGGCTCTTAGCAGGGAAGGTGCCCTGAAAAAGGAGCTGCATCTCACTGTCTTGTCCAGTGATCTGTACACCAAATTTACCCAATAAATATTTGTGGAATAAAGCTTTCTGAAGAGCAGTGAGGGAGACGGGTGAAGGAGAGGGATGATGGGCAAACTGCACTGACCACACCTGTCAACTAGCCAGGACAAGCCCCAGATGTACCCTATTTTTTCATTTTTCTGCTTCTCCATCATTGTCAACCATTAGCTGTCCCCGGGAAATAGTCTGCTATGCTGCTAACAACCCCACCCCTTTCCCCAAGGTAGAGTGGTGGTGCCGAAGAGCCAGGACCTCAGCACCCCTCCCACCCATTCTTCTCTGCAGTGCGGTTTTCTCTCTGCTGAGCCCTTGATCTTGACTCCTCAACCTCCCCTTGGGCAGCTGAGAGATGCAGTGGAAGAGCACTGGCTTTGGAGTCTGCGCCACCTGGGTTTTAATCCTGATCAGCTGTGTAAACATGGACCCACTTTCATTTTATCTCCACTCTCCTCATCTTTAGAATGGGAATATTCATTTCTCTCTTACATGGTTGATGTCACAATTAAGTGAGGTAATGTGCATGCAAGCATGTAGCAGAGAATAGATGCTAATAGACATTAGTTCCCATTCCCCCAACATTTGATGGCTTATCTCTGCTCCCCGGTGGCTTCTTGAGACAAACCAGTTCAATACTGGAGAGCTGTAGTTATTTAAGGAGGTTTTTCTTAATCTCAGCTGTGACCTGCTTTCTTGTAACTTCTAAAAATGGTCCTAGTTTTGGCCACGGGGGGCTGCACATACCAACTCTACTTTCTCTGCAGCTTTTCACATAGGGGTCAAAGGAATCTATTCTAGATCTATTAAGTCTTCTTTTCTTCAACCCAAGCACTCCTAGTGCCTTGGATCCTTTCTTATAGGACTTAATTTCCAGGTTCATTTCCATTCTTAATGCCTTCATTAATGTCTTCCTAACAGGAATTGAACACAATGCTCTAGGGCCAGGCTGTGTAGAGTTCCCCGGACAGTATAAAGGTGCAACCATACAATTCATGCCAATTTATTGAGTGCCTGCTCCAGGTCAGGCATGTCTTAGACTCTGGGGCTTTAGCAGTAGGTCAGCCGTTGTTTTTCACCTCCAGCCATGCACATGTAACAAGCAGTACACCAACTGTATGAACAAAAGTTTCTCTGCCCGGCTGATTTGGGGAAGATCCCAAAGAAGAGGTGAGGTTTGAATTGGGTTTGGCAGAATGAGTAGGAGATCAGCAGATATACAGACACTTGGGAGTAGGAAGTGCATTTCAGGCAGCGCAAAGAGGATGTGAAGGCATGGGAAGATGTTTTCTGGGTGGGTTAAAACTAAAATGCGTACCTCTGCTTCCCCGATGCTGTATAATGCATAATGGATGGAGGTGGGATGGGGAGGAAGATAGGACACATGGCAAGAAGATAGCAGAGAAATGTTGGGTTCTCTCACCTGAAGGGCAGCACGCCAGACCTCGATACTGTCTGCAGAGTGGGCTGGTTTCCTTCCTGGCCAGAGGTCCCCAGTTTTGAGGGCAGATGTGTTGTTGTCCATCTCAGCCTAGAGAATTCAGTGGGTTTCCTGTGGGTTGGGAATGGTTGACCTAGAGAGAGAGAAAGCCAATGCCGTAGAGGCCCTGGGAATTCCCGAGCCACGCTCTTCCCACCCAGCTTTACTTTCCTGCCAGTCTCCCTGCAGCTCATTGGATGCAGTGTGAACTGCTCAGCCCTCTGTCCAAAGCTTCCAAACACAGCTGCTGGTATTCTTCTTCAGTCTTAGCTCCAACTGCTTCCATATGCTTCCTTTCCCCCATCCCAGCCAGGTCGGCCTGTCGCTGTCTCTTGCTTACTCTTTTCTCACATGCCTTCCCGCATGCTCCTCCCTACCTGAAATGCTTTTCCTACCCTATTCCAATACCCAACCTCAGCTCCACTTCCTCCACGAAACCCCACCTCCTTTCTTGACTTCTCATTTGGAACTTAGCCCTCATTTGATGGTAATAAAGTGACTTTTTCTGCTGTGATGTCCATCTTCTCCACTAGATGATGAGCCTCTGAGGGCAGATATTTACTTGTCTTTTTCCATCTGACCTGAGTCCTTGCATATGGCTTTGTCTTAACTCCTGACAAGGTCAGGGGAAGCTCCACAGAGAAGAAGGCATGTGAGCAGGGCCAGCTTGAAGGACGAAGCATTCATGGGACAGACGAGGGTGGAAGGGAATTCGAGAAAGAGTGGGTAGTGTGTTCAAGGAAATTACAAAGGAGAACTCAGGGAAGCTACTCAACCTCTTTGAGCTTCATCTTTTTTCTTTAAAAGTAGGATAATAGTACTATCTTTAGAGTTTGCTTATATATGAGGTTATATAAGCAAATACTTAGCAACTATTAGGTATTTAATAAATGTCAATTTCCTCCCCCATCTCAGCTCCCCACTTTAGGTGATGGAGAGGTTAGTCGACTGAGTTTGTGTTGGCTCCCCCTGAAATGCCTGGTGCAGGAGTGTTTCCCGGATACTGAACTGCTGTTGTTGACCCAGTGCCCTTTCCTGAGACCTGGGTATGGCAGGTGTCTGCTTTGAAATGGGTCGGAAGGATTTATTTAAGGTCACAAAATTAGGCAGGGATTCTTAGGATCTAGAGCCAGAAACCCTATCTTTCAGGTAGCTTGCTGCCCTAAACTGTATGCAGAAAGTGTAGCCTTTGTAGCAAGCACTTAGATAATCCAGGGCACAGATGTACACAGGGATACACACCTGCATGCAGACATATCCCGATAAATCCAGACACATGGACATGCCGGAGACACACTCATACCCACTAGGACAGGAACATGCACATGTGGGTGAACACAGACACTCACCCTTACACACAGATTTAGGTACTAGAGAAAACATAGTCATACATGCCACATAACTATGAAGATCCAAACACAGACCCCCCCCCACACACACACACACACAAGTAAATGCCAGAGACATTGTGATGTCAGTGGGTTCTCCCAGACACACCGAGGCCCAGCCTGGGTCTGCACACAATGCTCGCACACCAGCTCCTCCTTCCTCTTACTCTCTTGTGCCTCAGGTCTTTCTGCCTAACAGAAGGGGCAGTGGCCGTGGTGACAGGGGAGACCACTGCTGGCCCCCAGAACTCTCAGTCCTGGCGGTTTCTGTCCAATTCCTTGAATCCAGTCTCTTCCTGGCCATCCCAGATTCTTCTCTCAGTGGTGCCCCAAATAGCTTTCTCTTCAGTCCCCGTTTTAACCCAAGATGAACTTTTTCCAGTCCTCCCCTCTTCTACTTTCCTCTTCCAACTTCTCGCTCATTTCTCTTCAATACTTTACTCAACAATCTTAACTGTTGTGCCAGGCAGGTCCTTGAGCACCAGGTGGGGAAGGCATTCAGAGGTGAATAAGACATAGTCAATGAGCTGTCTTTCTATCTCGGTCACCCAGCACCCAGAGAACTGTGTCTGAAGTCATTTGGCCATCTGGGGACAAGCTGGGATTGCATGAATTTCTGAATCTATGGTTGTCCACTTCCTCGTGCTGTCTGCTACAGGTCGGCAGGTACTTCTCATCTGTCTCTCTCCCTCGGGCACTTGACTTACCCACCTTGCCTTTCTGTCATCGATTATTCCACTTCTTGCCAGCAAGTCTCCTGCCCTATAACTCACCTGTGAGCCCCACTGGGCTCTGCCCTCCCCAGCACATGCCGAGAGGCTCACCTGCTTCCAGCACAGGGAGGGTTATGGTGGGTACGTCCTGGAGAGGAAGATTTGCTTCAACAGCCACAGGAGGGAGGAGCAGCATACAGGCTGGGAGCAAAGGGGGTCACCCACCAACTAATTAACCAGGGAACCCCATGGAGAGCTATGGTGACCTCTGCAACTGCTGGCCCCTGAGGACCCCTCAGCCCCCAGCCAGCCTGGCTTCCCCTCTCCTACCCTGCTAGAAAGACTGTGTGCAGAAGGGGAATAAAGATGTCTGGGAACCCAGAATGGGGACAGATGCCCCTTAGTGTGGTGACCAGCTATGCTGCTGCCATGCTCAGAGGATGACACCATCACTCCTCTGCCTCCTTTAAGGAGGGTGACTCGAGAGGGACAGGCTTGTCAAAGATTACATGCCAGGGACCTCGGCCTCTGCTCCCTAGCTTTCCCCATGCGGAGCTACAACCATCACTCCTGAACCTGCAACCCCACTGTGCAATTCCTCTGCTCAGGGAGGAGCTCTTCCTCCTGATCTCACTGTGAGGAAAGCCGTGAAACGCAGCTGGGTACCCAGATGCTCAGGGTCCCAGCATGGGCCCCAAAGCCCTTCCCTGAGCCCCAAGCTTGTCTCAGCCCCAGAAGTCTCACCTGACCCAGAAGTTGAGGGAGGGGAGGAGGGCTGGAGTTGCTCGCAGATTCACCCCATGCCAGCAGGATCAGGGATCAGGGCAGCTGAGCCTCACACCCCGTGTGGAGCTGCTCTTGGTAGGCTTCAGGCTTGCTACCCTCCATCACTCCATGGCCCAGGTTGCAGGTGCTGGGATCTCAGCCCTGTTTAGCTGGTGCCAGAGCAAGTGATTTCCTCTCCTTGCTCCGTAGACTTTTGACTGGTCTGTCCTGCTCTCTAACCTCAGCAAAGCAGCCTTCCTGGATCTGGAGGGACCTGCCTAGTTTCCCAGGCTGGACTAGTTTCGCCTGAGGACGGTCTCCTCTCATCTGCCCTTCCTGTGCCTGGGCATGCCTTTCAACACTGGAACATCCCACGGGATGAAGTTCTCCAGCTTGACTATTCATTCACTTGAAGATATTTATTCAGCATCTATGGGATGCCCAGCCCTGTTGATCTCCAAGGAGTGTCAGAGAAGTCTTGGAATGAGTGAAATAGTCAAATCCTGACTGGCTGTTGACCCTGGGTGGTCTCCGTTTCTTCACTGGTAAATTCAGAGGGTTGAACTGATGGTGTCTGATGATCCCTTTGTGTTTAGGGATGTCAATTTTTTTTTTTTTTTTTTTTTTTTTTTTTTTTTGTCTTTTTCCGTGTCCGGCAACGGATCGCAACCCTCAGTGTTGCCCCCGTACCGGACCGGGGACCGGCAACGGGATTGCAACCCTCGGCGTTGCTCCCGCGCCTCGCTCAGCCAGTGAGCGGCCGGTCTGTATGTGGGATCCGAACCCTCGGGCGGGAGCGCCACTGCGCTTCCCAAGCGGGGCACTATCCAGTGCGCCACCGGGCCGGCCCGGGATGTCAATTTTTGAGGACATGCCCTTGATAGTTAACATTTAGGTTGGGGACACTATGGAAAACAGTATGGAGGTTTCTCAAACAACTACAGATAGATCTTCCATACGATCCAGCAATCCCACTTCTGGGTATATACCCAAAGGAATGGAAATCATCAAGTCGAAGGGATACCTGGATTCCCATGTTCATCACAGCTCTGTTTACAAAAGCCAAGACACGGAACCAACCTAAATGTCCATCGATGGATGATTGGATAAGGAAACTGTGGTATATCTACACCATGGAATACCATTCTGCCATAAAAAGGAATGAAATTCTCACATTTGCAACAATGTGGATGAACCTGGAGAAACTTACGTTGAGTGAAATAAGCAAAGCAGAGGGATAAATACTACATGTCCTCACTCATATGTGGGAGCTAAGAGAGAAAGGAAGGCAGGAAAGAAAGACCACAGTGGTGCATTGGACTTGCACAGGGAGATAACATTCCTTGGGCTACAAAGCAGAGTGAGGGGGAAAGGGGGAAGGAGAATGGGGATAATTGGGTGGGGGACCCGGGCTACAAAGTAATTCGTGGTAATGGGCAGGCTGCCAGTATGAATCTGGCCTTCACATCTTGGGCACGAGGGGTGACAATCAACTTTGTATCTCATGAATATTCAAAACCAATAAAAAACCATTTAGGTTGGAGAGAGAAGACTTGGGCACAGATAGTTACAACGCTAGGGCAGTAAGTGCCCTAGTGACTTACAGTAGAAGCAGCGCCTGTGGCATGGTGTCAAGGGGACACTTCTGGGAGGAAGTGAGGTTTAAATCAAGCAGAAAACTGGGGGAATTGGGGCATGTGGGAATCTTCTGGGAACCACATTTATGCAGAGGGGACATGAGAAAATAAAAGGGAAGGGAAAACTGCTCACACGAGTTTCTATCAGTGAAGTTCCATGAGTTCACTTCCCTGAGACTGGGGCGTTGTTCTGTCCTCACTAGCTGTGAGACCTTGAAGAAGTTACTCATATTTTCTGTACCTCAGTGTCTCACCTGTAAAATGGGAAAATAGTAGGACCTGCTTCCTAGGGATGCTCTGAGGACCAGATGAGTTAAGCAACATATAGCTCTCAGAACTGTGCCAGCACACAGCAAGGACTAGCTATGTGGTGGCTGTTACGACTGTCACCCTGAGCTGTTTCTACTGCATGTTAGGTGTGTTGGGGTGTGCTCTACCTTTCACTCTCCTGACCTGGATCTTTTTTTCAAAAGAAACCACTTTGAATCTCTCCAACCCCTGATAAACTATTGTTCAACAGTAAAGAGGCACTGTCTTTATGTTGCCAGTAGCTATCTCAAATAGATTTGAGGATACTGAATAATGTCCTGAGAAGGCCATTGTTGTTACAGCATGTGGTATTAGAGGGTTCTATTCAACGTGTTCCTGTTGTTTAATAATGCTAAGTACTGCTGCACAATGGAAACATGGTTGCCATGGAATAATGTTCATAACTAAAAAAAAGGGGGAGGGGATTCTTCAGAGACTTGCTGGCTGTAAATTCTTAAGGCATCCTTTTCTTCTTTCCTTTTTTCAAACTTTTTTATTGTAAAATATGCATAACACAAAACTTACCATCATAACCATTTTTAACTGTATAGGTCAGTGGTATTAAGTATTGTTTTTAAATTTATTTTTTCTTAAAAAAAAAGGTCTTTGGTTTTTTCCTTTCTTATCATTAAAATTTCTTTACTCAATTTTTTTCTTTTCCCATTCAAAGGGAAATACATACTTGTTATAACAAATGAAAAATACAGAGATGTATAATGATGAAAAAATAACCTCCCCTGACCCCCCCATATTGCACCTCCACGAGGTAACCAATGTTGACAGCCAGCTCTGTACCGTTCCCCCAGCTCAGACAGGCTTACATCTCTCTATCTACCCACTTTCTATCTATTTTTCTAATGTGTTATCATCTATCCATCCACACACATACCTATGTACATAAAAAGTTTTTTGAAGTATACTTTTTCAGCATAAAAAGTAGGTAATACAAGAAATATGTAGAAATATTGGCAAAGGATTTTATATACTAGCAAAGCAAGTATTTTTATTTGTATTTATTCCATTCCAATGCCCACATAATGCTGAGCATTTTTTTCTTTTTATTTTTAACCACAGACCTTAAGTTACCAAAGGTAACTATGTGGCAGTCATGCTAATGACTGTAGTGCTCCATGAAGTGGATAAGATTTTTAGTCATTATTATAATGTTGAACAAATTATTAAGGAAGGTATGTCAACTTAGGCTTTTTATTCCTTGAAGCTTTCCTAAGTCCCCAGAGAGAAAATCCAAGGTCAAAGAGGTGAACATTGCTGTAACTTTTGACAGCTGTGAAAAAGGAATTCATCAAGCAAACTTTTTGCTAATTACACTGCTCTCAGCAATAGGTGAATGTGCCTCCTCCCCAAAGTGAAATATTGTTACTTTAAATATTAATTTTTATTTTCTTAATTTTTGGCTCTGTGGAAAATAGAAACTCATTTTAATTTTGATTGGGAAGACATACAAATGGCCAACAGACACATGAAAAAAATTCTCAACATCACTAATCATCCAGGAAATGCAAATCGATACCACTTTGAGATATCACTTCACCCCAGTCAGACTGGCTACTATGAAAAAAAAAAAAAAGAGAGAATAACAAATGCTGGTGAGGATGCAGAGAAAGGGAAACCCATTTACACTGTTGATGGGACTGTAAATTAGTACAGCCTTTATGGAAAACAGTATAGAGGTTTCTCAAACAACTACAGATAGAGCTTCCATATGATCCAGCAATCCTACTCATGGGGATATATCCAGAGGATTGGAAGACATAAGATCGAAGGATTACTTGCACTCCCATATTTATTGCAGCTCTATTTACAATAGCTAGGCAATGGAACCAACTTAAATGTCCATTGATGGATGGACTGGATAAGGAAATTGTCAAGGGGGTGTGGCCGAGGCCCTCAGCCCCCACCCTCGGGACTGGTTGCAGATGTCAGGGGGCATGGCTGAGGCCCCTACCCTCCCCCCTTTCTGGCTTCATAGCCCAGGGGACTTCTGGTCCTTCTATGTGTTATAGGTGTTTTTTGGTGAAATGAGACCTTTACTAGTTAATATCAAACTTTGTCTCTGGTGGTGGGTACTTTGTTTTTTCTTTCAGTTCTGTGTTGGATTATTTGCTGTGCTCACCACTTAAACTCTGCACTGGAGCTAATTTATTGTCATTTGCTTACTTCTAAAATGGGGGAACCTCCTGTGGGGACCAGTACTTGAGCTCTGTGGTTGAGCTAAATTTCTGCTTTGCTGCTAATTCCCTAGAGAAGGCTTTTTGTGCCGCTCAGGTTTTAATGGTTGACTTTATCGGTACTTCTGGGTCTAGTGAAATCCGGTGCACCTGGGTAGTGTAGAAACACTGCTCTGGGCCTGAGTCTTTTCATCAAACTTCACCCCATGCAATTTGATATTCCTGACCAGTCTCCTCTGAGTGGTTCTACGCTGATTGGGGGGGCAGATCAGCTGTGCTTGCTGTGTCCCAGTGTTCCCCTGGTGGGTACATCTCCCCCACTGCCAGTGCTCCAAACACTTCCCATGGGATGAGCCATGCTCCAGTCCCTTGCTACGACTCACCAGCCTCTGACTGGCTCCTTTTGTTCAGTTGTTGTGGTTCCTTGTTCCCATGTGGGTCCACAGGAACCCTGGTAGTGGTCTTGCTGGCCTGGGGGCCACCAAGTCCCTCTTTTCCCCTGCTGCCTCCGAGCAACTTCATCTGAAGGGCACAGGTGAGGCTTTGGCCAGCTCCTGCTCTGTGCACTCAGCAGCTCCAGCCCTGAAGCAGCTGGGGCTCAAAATGGTTGGAGGGGTTTTTTCTTTCTCGGATCGTGGCTTCTCCCGCCTTCTTGCACACCATAGATCTCTCCTCCTCTTCCCTTCAGCTCTAGTGGCCTCAGCTTGGCTATCGTTGCTTTTTTATAGTTGTTATTGGTTGATTTGTGGGACAGAGTGACACTGGGGACTGTCTATTCCACCATCTTGACTGGAAGTCCAAGAGTGATACTTTAAAGTATATAGATCTGATCTCTAAACTGCTATTTATTTTTTATTTTTTTTTATTTATTTTTTTTATTTTGTCAATATACAATGTAGTTAGTTATTGTGTCCCATCACCAAAACCTCCCTCCCTCCTCCCTCTCCCCCCTCCCACCCAAATGTGTCCCCTCCATTTTCTTGTTGTAAGAGCTAAATCAAAACCACACTGAGATACCATCTCACCCCAGTTAGGATGGCAAAAATCCAAACGACGCTGAAAGATAAATGCTGGCGTGGTTGTGGAGAAAAAGGAACTCTCTTACATTGTTGGTGGGAATGCATAATGGTGCAACCCCTATGGAAAATGGTTTGGAGGTTCCTCAAACAGCTGAAGATAGATCTACCATACAACCCAGCTATCCCACTGCTGGGAATATATCCAAAGGAATGGAAATCATCAAGTCGAAGGTATACCTGTTTCCCAATGTTCATTGCAGCACTCTTCACAATAGCCAAGAGCTGGAATCTAAACTGCTATTTTTAAGTAAAATTTGTATAAGAGCCACCCATGCCCATATAGTAGAGAATATATATTGGTATGTCTGAAACTCATAGCACAAAGCATGCTATCAGATGTAGAAAACATTGAAATATAGAAATCAAAACTTCTCAGTGGGCAGTCTGTAAAGAAATAATATCAATTTGTCAAAAATCATAAGGTTAGGGCCGGCCCGGTGGCGCACTCGGTAGAGTGCAGCACTTGGGAGCGCGGCGGCACTCCCGCTGAGGGTTTGGATCCCATATAGAGACCGGTCCACTCACTGGTTGAGCGCGGTGCGGGCGCGATACCGAGGGTTGCGATCCCATTACCAGTCACGAAAAAAGACAAAAAGGAAAAAAAAAATCATAAGGTTGTTCTTAATGGAAGAAAGTTTTTGGCTTTTGTTCTCAATCAAAATATTTGAGAATATAATCTCAGAGGAAAAAAGTAAACTGGGAATAACCTTAAAAGGACATACTAAGAGAATACAATAGAGGGAGTTAAACTTGGTTTTAAGAACCCACACCACTTAAAGATTTACAATTTAAAGGCAATGCAATATATAAACTAGAATAAAATGAAATTATATATCTGAACAATGTCAGATTTTAATAAACATGTTTAGGATGGGGGAATCTTCTGAATGCCATTTTAGCTAGAACTTATAGAAGAATGCATGTTTGAAACAAACTCTGAAGGTATAAAATGGAGAGAGAAAATTTGTTATTATTGTAAGAAAGAACATATCTAAGAGAAAGTTTAATTCAACCCAAACAAGTTGACAAGATGCAAATGTGAAGAACTATATCCCAAAATATATAATGACACAAGTAGATAAGTACAATGAGAAAGTTTCCTAGATAATTAACGACTCCCTAAGATGGAGAAGTTGGGTTGAATTCTGCCTCTGGGAATTGTTTGGAATACCAATCAAATTTGGTGGGATTGATCCTGTATTTATTTATTTAATCAACAAATATTTACTGAACACCTACCTTATGCTAGGAATTGTTATAGGTGTTGAGGACATAGCAAAGAAAAGAGACCAAAATCCCTTGCCCCAGAAATCTTACATTATTATCACCATGAAATTTTACTTTATTTCTTTATGGAGAAGCAAAAGTAGAAGAATATTGTCAATATAATAGCTGTAGGCTGAGCCATCCTCTCCATGAACTTTGAAACAAGGTTACCCTCTGAGAGTTAATCTGGTACAAGCTACACACAAGTTACATGGTCAGCCACTTGTTAAATACAAAAGAGCTTAGCTCTACAAGTGTCTTTGAAGAATTTTGGAAAACTTCCAACTCAAATCAAAATGACCTAGGGGTTAATCTCAGGGAGTCAAGATTGTAAGTGGCTTTAACTAAGTAAGTGAAGTAGTTGTAGTAAACCCTGTTTGGAGAAAAAAATAGTGAGTACATAGAGAGTTGGTCAACCATCAGAATTCAGGGAAAAAAAGAAAAGAGTCTTCCAAGATAAATGCCTTTGGAAGCACTGCTTGGAAAGAGGACATTGAAGGCTTGGCATGAGCTTCTCCAAACTCTCAGTACAGTAAGCAGAAGGCTCTGATATACCTTAGTAGAATCTGACTCTGTGCTCTCCCAGAAATGCTCTGATATGGCTTATCTGTAGGGAGAGAATGCAGTGCCAGGAGAAGTATATGCTCTTTCTTTAAGTGTTATTTATCAGAATAAATTGGTCTTCTGGTTTACGTCTGTCTGCATCTGAAGCTTGGTCAATGCAGCTTCACCCCCAGTGCAGGTTTCTGAGTTTGCAGAGTTGAGAACTGAACCAAATGTCCTTTGTGATGTACTCTTTAGACAGTTGTTTTTCCCTGGGTTTGTCCATTTTTGTTTTATATCCTGCCTTCTTTACACTGCAACAGCTTGGTCAAAATATCCAAGTGTTTTCTAGTCAATGAATAACAGGAAAAGAGAAGATACTAGAGCAGAAGACATTCAGGTTAGAGAGAAGGAAGAGGTTGCTGGTACAGGGCTACTGTGATCCTTGTTTCTATTCCACACAGTGACTAACACGGTGCCTTGCACAGAGATGGGGTTCAATAAATAAATGCATTTATTTTCCTTTAACCTCTGAAATAGGAGAATTGTGTAACCTATGCTGAAATACATTTAGAGAATTTTAATAGGTCTCACTTGAGTTCTCTTTCTCTGACCTCTGGGCTCATGGCAAGAGGGATCCAGACCAGCATCTTTGAGTTCTTCCTCCAAAAACTCTCAGAACAGCCAGAGCAGCAGTGCATCCTCTTCTTGCTATTCCTGTGGATGTATGTGCTCACTACGGAGCCTACTCATCGTCCTGGCCATTGGCACTGACACACCCACCCCATTTACTTCTTCTTCGCCAGCCTGTCCTGTGCAAACATTATTTTCACCTCCACCACTGTGCCCAAGTCCCTGGTAAGCATCAGACCCAGAGCGGGTCCATCTCCCATGCAGGACGTGTGGCTGAGCTCTATTTCTCAGATCTTTGGACACATGGACATCTTTCTTCTAGTCACTGTGACCTGCAGCCTCTATGAAGCCGTCTGCCACCCTCTCCACCACGTGATGGTCACGTCCCCTAGTGCTGCACCTTCATGGGGACTGCCCTTATTGCAATGACCCACACACTCCTCATGTCCTAGCTTCCCCTCTTCTCTACTATATTATGCCTGACTTTTTGGTGATCTGGGACCATGATGAAGGTGTTTTTCTCTGTTATGTACTTGATAAGCTTGCGTTCTTGCTCTTGGTGGAGTATTCTTTTAGCCCTTTTATTATTTTTTCTTTACTGAGATATAATTTACATACAGTCAAGTGCATGTATCAGTAAGTTCAGTTTGAAAATTTTTGACAAATGTGTACACCCATATTATCATCATCCAACTCAAGATATGGAACTTTTCCATTATCCTAGAAAGTTCCTCATGCCCTTTCCAGTCACCCCCCACCCTAATGCAGCCACTGATCTAATTTCTATCATCATAGATTCGATTTACCTGCTCATAAACTTCATATAAATAGAATCATCAAGTGGGGACACATATTGTACTTATATTTGTGGTTCGCTTCTATTGCTCAGCATAATGCTGTTTGAAATTTATCTATATGGTTGCATGTGTCAGTAGTTTGTTCCTTTTTTGTTGCTGAGTAGTATTCAGTTGTATGAATTTATCACTACTTTTTCTTATCCATTCTCCTGTTGGTTAGTATTTGGGTTATGTCCAGTTTGGGGCATTTATAAATAATCTGCTATGAGCGTCCTTACACAAGGCTCCCTGTGGACATATGTTTTCATTTCTCTTTGACATATACCTGGGTCAAACTTTCTTAGAAGCTGACAAACAGTTTTCCAGAATGGTTGGACTCACTTGCACTCCCACTGGCAATATTTGAGAGCTCCAGCTGCTACATGTCCTTGTTGATACTGGGTATTACTGGTCTTTTAATGTTAGCCCTTCCAGTAGCCCTCCTATATCTCATCACCTTTTCCTTATCTGTATGGTTTCAGCTATCCTCAGGGTCTTCTTTCCCCAAGACAAGCACCTGCTGCCCTCACCGTGCTATCATTTTCTGGGTCAGTGGGACAGCTCAGTAGAAGAGACCAACAGACCACAAACTGCACACGGTGGTAATGTTCATACTAAACCCTTTTATCTAAAGCCTAAGCATGAAGGATTTTCTGGTGATAAATTTCAGGGCCCAAATCTTCCTTGTGGTCTTAATGAAGTAGGCAAAGAATGTGGGCTTAGAAAGAAGACAGAGAATAATGCTAATAAAATGAATGACAGTCATAATAACAGCAGCTGACCTTTATTGAATACCTACCGGATGTTACATTTGTGGCTTACATATATTGTAATTATTTCTAACAGCTCCATAAATTAGCGCATTATTATATTCATTTTATAGATAACAAAACTGAGGCTGAACTATGAATTGCCAAAAGTGATACAACTTGTAAATGAAAGATCCAGGATTTGCACCAGATCTGAAGGTATGGCCCTGACAGGTCATGGTACCCAGGGACTCTCTTCTGTGAGCCATGGAATTGGCATTCAAATTTCCTAGAGCCTCAATAACTATCTGGGTCGTGGGAGAAATGTGACACTCTAATAATATTTTGGATGTGAGATGGCCGGAGAAGAATCTCTTTGCCGAGGATTATTTCAGTTTAGGAGGAGCCAGAGAACTTTCAAAAGAGCAAGAGATCTAACCAAAGACAAACAGGTATGCAATATAAATAATTAAACTTGGTTGTGATTCTACTGTGTGGCAGGTTCTGTGCTGGGTGCAGGGATGTGAGTCCAGTCAGTCCGTCATGTCCTCTGCCTGAGGAGTGTGGTGTTGTGGGGGAGGGGGAAGGATCAAAGTAGAGCACAGTAAGTGCTGGAGCAGCAGTGCTCAAAGCATGGTCCCCAGACCAGCAGCAGCAGCAGCACCCTGGACGTTGCCAGAAATGCAAGTTCTCGGGCCTGTGCCAAACCCACTGAATCAGAAGACGCATCTGAGAAAATAATGAGATGACACTTCGAGATGATTAGGATCCTCACACCCAGGTGAGATGGGTGTGGGAGTTGAGGAGAAAACATTCTAATTGATTGGAACAGTGTGTGGGAAGGTAGAGAGGTGGAGACAGCAGGAGACATCGAGGGAACTAAAAGTAAATCTGGAGTACGACTGGAAAAATGGGTGAGTTTGGGGGATGGTTTAAGACTATTCCAAGCCCTAGTGTTGCAGACCTTCTTGTGGCCCACACAGTGGCCGTTTCCAACTTACCTCTCTTTTTTTTCTTGCTAATAGAACATAATTCACTAGACAGCAAGTGGGGATCCTTTGATCTCAAGGAAGGCAAGCATCTACACCAGCCACAAGGGCTGATCAGTCCACACCAGGCTCAGGGCCATCTCATTCCCCTTGATATATGATTTGTTTCTGGGCTGGCATATGACCCAGTTCTGGCTAATGAGATGACGGAACACTGGACGGGAGGCTTCCATTCCCTGTAAAAGCCTAATACTGTCTGCCCATGGAGGGACTGACCGGAGAAGAGATTGCTCACAGTGGTTCAGCTGAGGGGGCTGCCTACTTTCGCCAGTGGTCTCCCTCTCTACAGCACAGAGGACAAAGCCCAGAACAGCGACCAGACTACGTTTTCTTATTGCTTTAAGAATATCTCCCATGACTGTTTTAGGGCTTTTGTGTGTGCAAAAAACTGAGGCAATGGAAATAAATTGGAAGAGAAGAAAGCTCTATAATGCGGTGAAGGTAGAATATTGTATATTCTTGGGGATGATAATAGTACTTTCTGTTACTGTTGTCAGAGGAAGCCTTTCACAAAAACTAACAATTTTAAAAATCTCTCTTTTGCTGTTTCCAGGCTCTTGTGGCATCAGGGAACTGTGATATAATAAATAATCTAAATTTTCTGAAATGTTTTCAGGCTGTGAGAGACTTCTCATTTTGAAATCTCAACTAAAGATTCACTGTTTCCCCAACTTTCTTCCTTCAAATTAAGGAACCAGTCCCCTTAGCCAGATCCCTGAGATTCTGGGCTTAATTAGCTAGAGCCACAAAGATGAAGACGAAAATGAGTATATCACATAGTGGCCACCCTACACCCACTCTCCATTTCTAATTATGCTGTGATTTCCTTTTGGGGAGCTCCTTCTCCTGTTGTAGATGACCTGGGTTTGGGACAGTAAATTAGGTGCCTTGCCTCTGCACTATATTAAATGCGCTATATTACTACATTGTTGAGGGATCTTCCCACCAGATCTTTTCTTTCCCTACTTAGTCCCTGGGACTTTTATTCTTGAGTGAAAATACACAGCACTGAAGAAAGACCAGAGGCCATTCACTCCAGTGCTGGTGCTCAAGAGAGATACTCAAGGACTTCATGTTCTCAGGAACCTCTGAGGCTTCCTAGTCCCTTCTGTTCAAAGCTTGCTGTTCAATACTCTCTTGATATGTGATCTCCCCTGTATCTTTCCAATATATTTTCTTTTTGCATAAGTAAGCTAGTTGATTTCTGTTGCTTGCAATTAAAGATTGGCAGAGACATCCTGTCAATCTCTCTCAGCCCTCTCTGCACTTAACGTTGGGGCTGTGAGCACAGGTGTTCTGTGTCACTTCTGGTCTGACTCTGCTAAGAGCCTTTGTGGCTCCTGCATCCCTCTTCCTCATTGTAGTGACCTTAGAGGTGTTGGGTTCCAGGGAGAAGATGGTAGAGCCTCTGTTGATGTGAGTTTTGGATTATGTGAAGCATAGCACTTGCCATGTGGACATATAGCATGATTGAGAAACTTCGTTGAGTTAATCCACTGAGGTTTTGAAGTTAATTGTTACCTCAGAATAGCTAAAATAAACAAATTTAGCATAGCTAAATTTGTTACCTCATCCTGACTAAAACAAAGCATCTATTGTAAACACTGATAGAGGCAAAATATGACCAATTAAGTACTATGGCTTCTGACACACATTCTGACACACAAGACCATTTGTCTTTGTCTCAATTTCTTTCTTTTCCCCAACAAAAAAATATTGTTTCCTCTAGAAAGGCCTGGTCATCATATCCAGATTATTTTTTAATCTTGGTTTACTCCTGAGTTTTATTTTTATCTTCATTATGAGCTTTGTGTAGGGAGGCATCCCAATATCATCGTTTTCTGTGGTATCTCTGCATACCTAACAGAGCCTGGAAGGATAAATTTTTGTGGAATGAACTGTTGTTTCCCCAGATTTCTCAAGGAGTTTTAATGCTTTCCTTCAACAGCCTAGTGAGCTGTAGTGACAACATCTGGAGTGTGTCATGGCCAAAGGAGCACTTGTCTCCATGGTGCAGATTATGGGAGAGAGTCTGCTCAACCCAGAATTTGCTCTGGGCTTGATTAGATACTTTGTTAGTTGCCATTGTTGCTGACTTTTATTTATTTATTTATTTATTTATTTATTTATTTATTTATTTATTTATTTATTTATTTATTTATTGAAACATAATTGATCATACATATTCGTGAGTTACAAGGTTGACTATCAGTATTTCTGTACAATATGGGATGATCAAATCACAATAGTTAGCATATCCACCATTACAAAATGTACTCATTCTTTCTGTGCATTAACCAATTTCTCCCTAACCCCTTCCCCCTCCCCCTTTCTCATCTCTGGTAACCACAGTTCTATTCTCTCCCGAAAGTTCAACATATTATTGTGTTTGCTCTTTCTTT
Organism: Galeopterus variegatus; assembly: GCF_000696425.1. Taxonomy (NCBI): domain Eukaryota; kingdom Metazoa; phylum Chordata; class Mammalia; order Dermoptera; family Cynocephalidae; genus Galeopterus; species Galeopterus variegatus. Next base: position 1,550,563 of record NW_007726136.1, on the reverse strand, counting down.
CTTTCTTTCTTTCTTTCTTTCTTTCTTTCTTTCTTTCTTTCTTTCTTTTTTTTTCTCTCTCTCTTTCTTTCTTCCTTCCTTCCTTTCTTAGCTCCCACTTATGACTGAGGACATGTGGTATTTCTCTCTTTGTGCCTGGCTTACTTCACTTAACATAATTTTCCCCAAGCTTACCCATGTTGCTGTGAATATCAGAATTTCATTCTTTTTTATGGCTAAGTAGTATTCCATTGTGTACATATACTACATTTTCATTATGAAGTTGTCCATTGATAGACATTTAGGTTGGTTCCAACTCCTGGCTATTGTGAGTAGAGCTGTGATAAACATGGGAAGGCAGGTTTCCCTTCAACATGATGATTTCTATTCCTTGGGTATATACCCAGCACTGGGATTGCCAGATCATATGGCAGTTCTGTTTGTAGTTGTTTGAGAAAACTCCATACTGTTTTCCATAAAGGCTGTGCTAATTTACAGTCCCATCAGCAGTATAAATGGGTTTCCCTTTCTCTGCATCCTCACCAGAATTTGTTATTCTTGGTTTTTTTGATAATGTTGCTGCTAACTTTTAAAAATTGATTCTCTAGGTATAATAATGGAATTGTAACAGAACAACATAACAAAATTGATCTGTGATTATTTTAATTTTTTTTTACCTTAATGCTTATATGCCCTACTTACTGGTGAATATTTAAAATATACATGCCAGGCTATTTGCTTCTTCTGTAACAATTATTTTAGGATCTTGACTTTCAAAATTATTGATTCTAACACTTTATATATAAATTCTTTTGTGTTTTCTACACACATATTTATATCACCTGCAACAACATATGTATATTTTAAAACTTGTCCTTGTTTTAATCTCTAATTTTTATATATATTTTCTTGCCTCACTGCACTGTGTAGGACCTCCAATATAATGTTGAGTGAAGTGATGATAGTACATATGTCTTATTTTTGAACCCAAAGGGAATGCGGTTGGCATTTAATTACTATGTATGATGTTTGCTGAAGTATTTTTGTGGATACTTTTGATCAGATTATAGAAGTTTGCTTTTATTTTCAGTTTGCTAGCAGTTTTTTTTAAGCTGTAAATGAATATTTTATCAAGCAGCTCTGCTTCTATTATTATAATTGTATGATTTCTTTCCTTTAATCTCCTGTTGTAGAAAGTTATATTGCTTTCTGATGTTAAACCAATTTTGCATTCCATGATTAACTCAAGTTGGCCACGATGCATTATCCTTCGTGTTCACGATTTGATTCAGTTTGCTGGCATTTTGTGTAGGACCTTTGCATCGATGTTCATGAGGGAGATTGAGCTATACTTTTCCTTTCTGATCCTGGTCTTTTCAGATTTGGGTATCAAGGTTATTATAGTCATAAAATGAGTCATGCGGTATTCCCTCTTTTTAAAAAATTCTCTGGAAGGCTTAGTGTAATATTGGAGTTATTTATTCTTTAAATGTTTGAATGAAACCACCATTGAAACCATCTAGGCCTGGAGTTTTCTTTGTGGAAACATATTTCACTGCTGATTTAATTCTTTAGTGGTGATAGGATCATAACCCAGCCTAGAGGGAGGGTGTTTTACCATGGTCTTCCCAGGCCAATGAGCTGCCAAAAGCACAGTTCTGCCTCTCAGAGGCCTCCTCTGGATCAGCAAATGCTTCAAGGGACAAAGTGGCTCTGAGTGCAGAGGCTCCAACCACCACGACCTCTCTGAACCTGGTTTGCTCCCTGGTCTCTGCTGGGCAAGGCTCACTCGCCTGTCAGCAATTTGATAGGTTTTTTTCTTTTTCATGAAATTGTGGTAAATTATGCATACATGAGATATATCATTTTAACCGTTTTCAGTGCACTTCGCAGTGGCATTAAGTACATTCACATTGTTGTTCAGCTGTCACCACCATCCATCGCCAGAACATTTTCATCTTCCCCAGCTGAAGCTCTGTTCCCATTAAACAGTAACTGCCCTTGTCCCCTCTTCCAAGCCCCCGATACCATTATTGTACTTTCTGTCTCTATGAACTTTCTGTCTCTATGACTTTGACTATTCTAGACACCTCATAGAAGTGGAATCATGAAATATTTATCCTTTTGTTTCTGGCTTATTCTTTGATGCCTTCGAGAAGGGGTTCTTTATATTTCATCTGGCTTGTTTAGTTGTCTTCACTGGGTGCGCTGGTCTGCATTATGTACTTTTAATGCTGGAGGAAGGGTCTGGGGGCCCGATAGCCAGCCTCAATCCATCCTGTTCTCTTACTAGGCTCCTGACTCTGCCACAGGAAAGAATTCAAGAGCAGAGTCAAAGTAGAAAGTGAGAACAGGTTTAATATAATAGAAAAGAAATACAGGTTCCACAGAGACAGTGCTACCTTGCTCCAGATACTGAGCAGGGCCCACACCAAGTTTAATACAAAAGCAAGAAATACACACTTAAGTTCAGTATAGAGTGCAGGCTGGCTCAAGAGAGCAAGCAGCGAGTTGCTGAAAGGAAGTTTGATACAAAAAGAAATACACACTCCACAGGCAGAGTGCGGGCTGGCTCTAGGAGAGCAAACAACCATCTTGCCTTCTGTTGGGATTCAACTTTTATAGTTTTGCTCTCTAATAAATATTCAATTAAGGGGGTGGTTCCCAGTTATGTAACTTAATCTTGCACATGCTCAGTTGGTCTCCTTTTGGAGTATGTTCATTGGTCAAATTCTATCACATGCACTAAACACATTCAAGAATATTCTGTGCTCCTTAGCACCTCTAGTGGAAGGTGATTCAGCTACCTCAGTTATATGACCTTTCTCTACTGAGTATGGCCAGCCATGGATTTGCATAAGCTAGCCTCCCGAGTTCTCAATTTCCTCATGTTGGTGCCCAAAATAGGTCTAACTAGCAATGGTAACTTTCCTCTAGGGGAGGCCCTGAAACCTTGGGGAATGGCTTGAAACCAAAAGGTGTGTCCTGTAACCTGAGCCCAGGGAAACTGAGCACCTCCTATCTCAGTTTGCTATTACAGGAAACTGGAAGTTCTGGTTCTTCTACAAGGGATTTGGTGATAGGGTCCCAGATGAAGCCCTTGAGAAGATCCTGGGAACTTTGCAAAATCAGCTCTCACCTTACCCCTAGGTAAGTGTTTCCAGTCTCCTGTGGATGTAATGTAGGTCAGTGGTGCTTCCAAATGCTGGCTCATGGACTGGCTTTGTCCGCTCCACCAATAAGATCAGACAGATGTGCAGCCAAGTTTGGGAACCACTGCTGTCATATACATGACTATAAACATGATGTAGTTGAACAGATCCTTGAGCTGCTGTAGCAGGGAAAGAGGAGAAGGTATTCCAGCAGGGATTGATTTTCACCTCAGCATTGTGAAAATAAATTATTATAAAGTCCCAATAATTTGATTCAGATTTAGTTGAAATTATGGCCCTTAAGTTTTAATAGTACTTAATGAGAACGTCCACTGAAAAAATTATTGACATGATTTTTAAACTCAGTTCTTAGCCATTCTTTTATTGTTTGTTTGGAAAGGTGAGAGACAGTTGGAGAATGCTTACGTGCAGTTACTATAAAACTTAAATACATGTTGGTTTTGCATCTTGTCATCATAGAGTGAGTCTTTGTCTAAGTCTAGTAAATGGGACAAGGAGCTTTTTGGTTTCAGTAGTTGTCTTGCAAAGGCTGTTGATTGGTGATCTGGATGCTAGGTTTGTCTGTTACTGATAACTACAATTATTAGAATGTTTATGGTGGAAGACAGTGTCTGATCCTCAAAGTTAGCCTTGTTAAAATGAATCACTTCATTATGACCTCACTGATCTTACAGATTATCTATTATATATGAACCATACAGTTTCTTTTTTATTGCATATATTTAAGGTATGCAACATGATGTTTTGATATATATATACATGTAGTGATCACTACAGTCAAGCAAATCAACATATCCATTGTATTACCTTTCCTGTTTTTTGTGGTAAGAGTACCTGAAATCTACTCTCTTAGCAAATTTCCAGTATACAATACATTATTATTAACTATAGTCCCCATGCTGTACATTAGATCTCTAGACTTACTTATCTGACATAACTGCAACTGTGTACCCTTTGACCTACATCTCCCCACTTCCCCTCACCCCTGGAAACCACCTTTCTACTCTTTGTTTTATGTGTTCAATTCTTTTTTAATCCCACATATAAGTGAGAGCATGCAATGGTTTTTGCGGGGATCCAGCCCTAGCACAGGGGTCATGGGCTCCTCACTGATAATCCCCCAAAAGGGAGGAAGGGCAGTGTCAGCGATGGAATGGACAGCAAACACACAGACTCAAGAGATCTGCTGAATGCTGACACTTTATTGAAGCATGCACACACTTTTTATACTTTTTTTTAAAGGCAAAATAATCATTGAACAATATCATAACATCTTCTTATGAGTAACATGTGTTCCCAAGAAAAATAACATTACAATATGTTCCCAAAAAAGATGACTACAATGTTTTTTCCTTTGAGCAAGAACGTTACAACCCACTGGTCCCAGATAATCATCAATTGTTACATTTAGTTTAGCTAAATCTACGGTACATTGAACTCTGTATGACGTTATTAAAACATAATCCAGACTTGTGTCTTAATCAAAGGATACAAGCAGGAAGTCAAAGTTCCCTTCACCAGTATTTTTCCATTGCTAAAACATATTATAATATGAAGTAAGATTTTTTTACCTACTACAGCCTATAATGTGTTAGGCCTTATGAAGATATTCTAAAACTTAACCTGAATCTATATTTCCAAGATTAACTATCATATTATAAGTAAAATAATCAACTAATTTTCTTATCCCAATACCGATTCACCACATGTAATAATTCTAAATTCACTATCCTATGAGAAATAAAAACATTCGTTAAAAGACCCTTTATGAGGTTTCTTCCTTGAGGGGAATTCTATGATCTGCTTTCAACTAAGATGTACTCTTTTTAGGGGTTTCTTTCCTGGAAGAAAAAGTTTATGTTTGACTCTTTGAAGCAGGCAGACTGGGCATAGTAGTAGTTATTTTATAACCATGTTGCCTAGCAACTTTTGAGTAAGTTCTCAATAACATCTCCATTATGTTCACTAATTGCACTAAAAACAATCCTTCCAGGAAGCAGACAAGGTAAATGTTTACATAGGTTCCTTGTCCCCTTCTGGTCCTAGCTGCCACAAACCATCTCCAGAGAACCCATGACCATAACTCCCAGGAGTGTCATAGTATGGTTAAGTACTCTGGTATGATTCTCAATCCCACTCCCAATCCCCCCAGAGCGATAATTATGAGGCAGTAAGAAATAGAATATAATAAGACAAAGCAAGCACACGGAGCTCCAAAAAATGAGGGTGGAATGGCGGCACCTCCTCCCACGATGAGGCCTTGCAAGTATCGTGTCAGGTCAGAGGATCCTTGTCAAACTCTGGCTTCTTTGATTTGGTGCGCCCCCACTGTTTTTCTTTCTTTGTTTGGCTTATTTCACTTAGCATAATGTTCCATAGTTTCATCCATGTTGTTGCAAATGGCGGGATATATATATATATAATCTAGCATCCAGATCACCAATCAACAGCCTTTAAAAGACAACTATTGAAACCAAAAAAATCTCCTTTATATATATATATATATATATATATATATATA
>NW_007726136.1:1452586-1543890 GCF_000696425.1 Galeopterus variegatus | reverse complement strand
TATATATATATATATAATGGAATACATATATTATATATATAATGGAATATATATATATATTATACATGCACACACACACACACACACATATATATACCACAACTTCTTTATCCATTCATTCATTGGTGGACACTTTGGTTGTTTCCATATCTTGGCTATTGTGAATAGTGCTGCAATGAACATGGGAGTGCAGATATCTTTACAGGATGGTGATTTCATTTCCTTCAGGTATGTACTCAGCAGAGGGGTTGCTAGATCATATGGTAGTTCTATTTTTAGTCTTTTGAGGAACCTCCATATTGTTTTCCACAATGAGTGCACTGATCTACATTCCCACCAACAATGTGCAAGTGTTCCCTTTCATCCACACCTGCTGGAGATCTCACTTAAGTTAGGATTATTGCAAACGTTTATTTAAGTAAGAATAAATGTCTCTAACAAATTAAGTTTAATGAACAGCAAAAATATCTCATTCTTCCTCAATATTCATTGTTATATTGTCATTTCTATACAATGTTATTCTCAGTTGAGCATTGCAAGTTTCAATGATCATGTTTATTTCCTTTTTGCTTTTTTCTGAAGTTAAAAATTGCTCTTATTTCATTTATTTATTATTGTGGATTGAATCGTTTCCTCCCAAAGTTTAATGTGTTGGAGGCTTGGCCCCCACTGGGACAGTGTTGTTGAGAGAGTGGGAAATCCTATAGTGACGAAGATGGGGAGGCGATTGGATTTTAAGGGCCATTCCCTAGTTCATGGGTATGATTCTGAGGGCCTTAAAAGGACAGCACATGAGAGTCTCTCTCTGTCTCTGCTCCACCATTCTCACCATGTCAGACCCTGTGTAGCCAAAGCCACCACCAAAGAAGAACCTCACCATATGTGTCCACTGGACTTTGGGCTTCCCGGCCTCTGAAACTGTAAGCAGTAAATTTTGTTTTCTTATAAATTACCCAGTTCCAGGTATTTTGTTACAAGCAACAAAAGTGGACTGATAAGCTTATGTTATTTTTTGTAATGGGGCACTCACACTTACCCAGCTGTGTCCCACCCGGCTGTGGCCATTAGGCATCCATGCTGTGCCATGCTATGCTGTAACCAAGAGCCCTGCCCCAGCTGCAGCTGCACCTTCAGTTTGTCTCACACTGTGGTTACCACAGACTGCTAAAACAGAATTTTTCAGCATGCTTCTCACCTGAAGTACTTTTCCACCCTGAGACAGAGTCATAACCACATAAGTTCATAAGATCACCACTCTTGCTCGGTTACAGAAACCCAGAAATGCTGTGGTATAAAAATAACTGCCCCACTGCATTGGGGTGCTCAAAACTTTGGACATGAGTCATTTTGAGCCAAATGCCAGCATTTCAGTAGACCTTGTTTCCTGTTTTAAGCCTCGGTGTTTCCTGCCTCTCCCTGTGAGTTCACAGTAACTCACTGCAATAATAACATCACTAATTTTTATCACACCTTCCAATAGCCTCTCAAACAATTTCCCTTAGGACAAATCATATCATTACACTGTTTCACTTTTTTTTCTTGGATGCAGCTTCCTGGAGGTTTCTACCCTCCTCTCTGGGGTGGTTGTGCTCTAGGGCTCCAGCACAGCCATCCTACTGGGGCTTCCCGTTTCTGTCATCCTTGGAGTTCCCTTTGCCTCTCTACTGGGTTGCATTCTCTGTTTCCTAGATCCCATGTCATAAACACCCTTGGAGTCACCACCCAGGAAGAGAAACAGAATAGAGCCAATATCCCAGAAGCTCCATCCCCTTCACTTGTACCTAGAGGTACCATGACTTCCCTGCTTTTCTTTATAGCACACATGTATTATATATATGTAATTTATATAATTTATATTCTCTTTCCCTTAACATTATACTTCTGAGATTCTTCCAAGTATTCAGGTGTGGCTTTAAGTTCATGTTCATTGCTGTATAACATTCTACTATATGAATATACCACAGTATATTTTTCTATTCTCCTGATGATGGACATTTGGGTTTTTCATACAGTGTTATGAATAATGCTTCTGTGAACATTTTTGTATGTGCCCTTCAGTGTGCATGTGTTGGGTATATGCCTAGAGGTGGAATTGCTTAATTGTATGGTATGTATATCTTTAGCTTTACTAGATAATGACAAACTGCTTTCCAAAGAGCTTGTAACACTCCAACCATTTCTTCGCACCAGTGTGAGAACCCATCTAGTTGCTCTGTATCCTTGCCTACACTCAGTATTGTCAGTCTTTAATTATAGCCATTCTAATGGATGTGTAGTTCTCTCTCTCTCTCTCTCTCTCTCTCTCTCTCTCTCTCTCTCTCTCTCTCTCTTTCATTTTACTATTGGTAGTTGAAAATATTAACCAGTACAGAAAAAAATTTTTTTGACATTCAGAGAAAGAGAGAAACTCTGGGTAGAATTTTGGTTGCTAAAGAGAAATGAAAAGTCCCCTTGGCAGGAAAATGCAATGCTACAGTGAAAAGAAAGAAAAAGTGCTGTTTATACGTGCTACCCAAAGTGTGGTCCACAGACCAGCAGTACTGACATCACCTAAAGCTTGTTGGAAATGCAGAATCTCAGGTTCTAAGCCAGACATACTGATTCACAATCTGCTAGTAAGATCCCCAAGCTCTTTGTATGCACATTATGGTAGCACTGGACCAGTCTAAGGCACCTCCCATTCCGCAGGAGGCAAGTTCAGCAATACTCCCAAGTGACTTAGTGCTTTAGGCGTGATGCCAAGTTCCTATTCACTTAGTCTAGCCCTGGAGACACAGGGTGCGTGGATTGAACAAGAAATTGTATGGCTGTCTATCTTTAAGGAAACTTACAGAACAAGATCATTAAAAATGAAATTTCCATTTGACTTTATTTCAAGCACCCCCTTTGTTATTAAAAAGTTCTTTCTGTACAGATAACAAATATTGATATTAGGAAGTGCAATTATACAAAAATATGCAATCTGAGCTGGGGTTAATATGCTTTTTGGTAACATATTTTCAGAAGCAATAATCACAAAGAGTATGTAAATATGAAAATACAGACCAATAACTGTGGAAAACTGCATAAACTCAAGCTTTTCTGGCAGAGCATATTTTCCAAAAAATCACAGCTAATCTAGAGCTATGTCAGGAAGATCTGTTCACAGGCCGCCTCTGAAGTGATGACTCTATGGAGTGATTTGCAGTCAAAAAATAGTCAGGGAATGTTGTATTGTAGTCACAGCCTAATTCACCAGAGTCAGGAGCCTTTTCTCCCTCTAGAGAGAAGCGACAAGTTAAGAGATTCCTAGCACCAGGTGCGCAGAGTAAGAGTGTAGAGGAGGCTTGTCTTGGGGACATGATAGACACAGCTGGTCATTAATAATGGCAAGAAGGCTTGTAATTTGTAATATTAGGTACATTATAGATAAACAAAGGCAGGTAATAAATAAAAACTAATCATGTGATACAGTGAGAACCTACAAGACAAGTCACTTAGCCCTTTTCTTACATCCGGCTTTCAAAGCCACTCTGTGACCAACTCACAAACCTTCTTCACCCCATCTCCAGTCTTTCTGAGCATTACAGGAAATTCTGTAGACCATTTGGGGGCCTTCTTGGGTTTTACTGGCTAGATATGCCCCCCTGTGGGCTCTTGCTCCTGTGTTTATCATAAGGAAGGCCCTTGTGTTCCTAACCAGGATGATGGGCACATTGGGGTAGAAGTGTTTTTGTAAACTATTAGGGCAGCTGTTGGAGAAGCAGATCATATAATGTCAGCATTTGAGTAGGAAAGAGGCCTTGGGATGTCACCGTCTTCCTGCCCAGCTATGCCCCACCGAGCCAGCTCCACCTTTTTCCTGTCCATCTCCATAGGTAGTGTCAAGAGACCTGGCTCTGTGACTCTCTGAGAACTGGGTTCTCACTGAAGACACTGAGCGAGCAAAGGTTCCTGAGGGTGCCTCTGTGGAAAGTCTTCCACGCCATTCCCTTCAAATGGATGTCATATGGACAGGGGCAGCTGGAACCCAGGTAGTTTCTTGCCCAGGAGCCGCAGTGGCAAGCAGAGAACTGGGTGCACAGCCAGGATTCCAGGTGGTGGCGAGTGACTGTGAGCACGTGCCCCGTGAGCCGGCCCTGTGTGTGGTTTACTTTGCTTTTCCCAAATTACTGAAGCTGCGCATCTTTTCATAAGTCGATGGACCACTTGGATATCTTCTTGTGTGATACCCAGTCTGTAAACCATTCTTCTACCATGTTGATGAAATTTCTGCAATAATTTTGGTCCTCTTAAAATTTCTTTCTCTTCTATTATCTGTCAATTTTTCTTTTTCCTCTACTTTCTGGGAAAGTTCCTCAACTATTCTTCAAATCCTTTTGATTTATGTAAATTTGTGTAATCAGATGTTTCATTTTCAAGAGCTCCTTTCTGATATCTGCTTCTTTTTATGGTCTCTTGTTCTTGTTTCATGGGTTTAAAATCTCTGTCTTCTAAGGATGCTTGTTATAATTTTTTCTTTTGCTCTCTATGTTGCTTCCTGTTTTGGTCTCTTCTCTCTCTGCTCTCACTTTGGGTCCTGTGCTTACTCGCTCTCTGATGATTTTGGCCGTCCTCATTATTTAAGAGAGAAACCCTAAAAAAAGATGTTTGGAAATTCTGTGAAAAGGTAATGCTTATGGACCAATAGGTGTGACTGGGTTATTTAATTCATTGGCCTGCATCAGTACATGAATGTCTTTTGTCTTGTACTTGCCCATGTTAGTTTCCTGAGAGGAAATCCTCTAGGGACTTGCCTGCACCTACATCTTTCCACTAATTTATCATCCTACCTACATCAGTACCATGGCACCCTCCTTCCTTCCTTCCTCAGATCTGCCTCTCAGCCTGTCTTCTGTATTTCATCCTCCCCTGCCTTCCTTTTAAAGACATTTATTTTACTCTTCTTGTTTCCCATTTCTCTTCAGCTTATTTGAGGAGGAGGCCAACATCGAGAAAGGCAATTCTAAGAGACAGAGAGAAACCAAGTCCTAGAGACTTTGTCTGATCCCCTGGACCACTGATAGGCTTTCTCCTCATGGTGGCAAGGTGGCTGCCACAGCTCTTCCCAGATATCCTTTTGGGAAACAAGGAGTATTCCCTTTAGATGGCTCAGCATGAGGTATAGGATTCACTTTGGTTGAATCAACTTGGGTCATATGTCCTTCCCTAAACATATAACCTTGGAGGATTTGGTATCCTGCCTGGCCAGATCTGGAGCTGGGGTGCAGCCCTGCCCAAGGCTTATGAACTGAGAGGGGTTTGAAGGCATGGTTCCTCAAAGGGAAATCAGAGTGTAGTTATGTAGGGGGGCTGAGGGATTTGAGGACCTATCAAGGAAAAGGCTATGACTATGATGTAGCAGTAGTACACATGTGCTTTACTGAGGGAAGTCTGACAGTTTTGCATGCAGGGAATTCCTTCACAGCAGGAGATGGGCCAGGGGCTACAGCACCTGCACCAGGATCACAACTCAGAAAGGGAAGAGGGCAAGGGAAATGCCAAAGGAGAGGAGAATTGTAGAGGAGACTTTTGTGTCTAGGTGACGTTACTCAGCAGTATGGCAGGAAGTCTCTGGGTCAGAGGGTTCCAAAAGGCAGCAGTAGCTTGTAGTCTTATAACCACAGGGCCATCTTATTTACGACTGGCGGGTGTTGAGTTTTTGTGGAGTATGCAAAGGGGGAAAGCTTTAAGTGGCTGAAAATCTTCTTTTGGGGGGGCTATTTTAAAGATAATTGTATGTGTAAACATTTGAGTTTGATGCCAGCAGGCTTTTTAGCTAACAAGCCTCAGCCTGCAGTGAAGGAAAAATAAACAACCTAGGGGCCAACACAAGAGGCCATCTTTGGCTCATTTCTATAACACCTGACCAGTGCGACACCACCTTGCAATGCCAAGCAGTGGAAAAACAAGCTGTATATGTACAGATAAGGCAAAATAGCCCCGTTATACATTCTTGAGTAGATTAAAAGCAAAACAAAACAGAACAAGGGGGAGAACATTAAGACATATTGTAAGTCATGAATTAGGATAAGACAAAGTCCTTAGCCAAAGTGGGACTGCAAAGCTCTCCTGCTTTTTTGACTATATAGGTTGCCAGTGGTGACTGGAGAGAGTTTTAAGTGCTACTTGACTTAGGCCTAGGTTACCTGAACCAACCATGACACGAGTGGGATGGGTGGGAATGGACTTATCTCCTGACAAAGCATATGGGCTGCATCATGGAGGCCTGATGAAAATTAGACCACTGTTAAGACAGGGAGATGGAAAATAGGACACTGAGCATGTGTTGACCAAAGGAACACTCTAGAGTCCAGTACGGTGCCGACAATTCCTGGATATGCTCCCTCCAAACTCTTCTTTTTATCTCATTTCTCTCACCTAGATCTTGAATTATTGAGTTTATGTCTTAGTTTTCTTCATGACACATGCTATTGGAAGGCAGAGAGGAGCCATGGTTTCTATTTTTTCATCTATTTCCTAAAATGGATGCATGGCAGTAAATGAAAGCAAGAAGAAGTACATTAAAATCTTAGTATTCTCCAAAGTGAGTCATTAGGTGGGGTATACTGAGTCTATTTTGATCAATAAGTCAAATTCTTAATATCTTTGCATTTAATTTTCATGTTAGGAACTGTGGGCTTTGCTTTCTGGGACCTAATGTCCAGTTGGGGTTTGGAGGTGGAAAGAGGAATGAAATTAGACGCAGATATCAAAATCCATGTGTGTAGTTGACCCAGGGTAAATCTCTAGTTGTTTTTATAATTATCACCACATGGATTCAGAACACAGTCAAAGAGGTGGAGTGACACTGGCTTTCTGTGGAAGAAGTGAATTGGCTATTAGGATAGAGGTGAGGAGGGATGTAGCGTTTGTTCATTCAAAAAATATTTATTGACAGGTACCATGTGTGCTGGGTTTGGGGGAAGCTTCAATAATAATACACATATTCTTCATATTGTGGAGAACTTTAGTTTAGAGTTAAGAGGACATTCGAGGTATGAGCATAGCTAAACTGAGGTGTCTTTACTCCTAGACAACCTAATATTTAGATACACCTTCAAATTGAAATTCTTTATACATTTATTTAAATATTATTTGTTGTGGCATGTCAAGTAGATTTTCCATTAATAAAAATTGTGTATCTCTCTCCCTCGGCTACCATTAATGGGTTTAGTATTTATAATGAACATACTATTTTAACTTACTTGAAATTCTCTTTTACTTCATGTGTTTTCTCTACTATTTATATCTGAACATCATGAGTTGCACTCTTTAAGGATACAGGAAGTTTATGTGAACACAGTTTTAAAGTTTTGTCAAAATATGAGTTCCGGTCAAGATGGCAGAGTAATCAATTCCTGGTGTCACTCACTCCTACAGACTGACCAATTTACAGCTATTGAGGAGCAGTGATGAAGGACCCAGGATCTGTGCTGGAGTGGATGGGAGCTACACACTGTGGAACCCCAGTTCCGGTTGCTCCCCATTGCGTGGAAAGACTTTAGAGCTTCTGGACCCACATGCCCCGAGCCTGCTGGGCTGGAGAGGGCAGGCAGGGTAGGACTTCTGGCCCAGGCTGTCCCACCACTGGGAGAGACTTAACAGCCTCGGGGCTCCCACACCCCAAGCCAGCCAAGCCAGAGAAAACAGGAGGTGCAGGTCTTCTGGCCCAGGCTGGTCCCCACCTCCAAGAGTGACTTAAGAGGCTCGGAGCCCCCGCACTCCGAGCCAGCTGGCTGGAGAAGGCAGGCAGGGCAGGACTTCTGGCCCAGGCTCGTACCTGCCACCAAGAGAGTCCTAAGACTTTCTTGGGGTATGGGGACCCCAAGCCAGCCATGCTGGAGAAGGCAGGCAGGGCAGGACTTTTGGCACAGCTAGTTCGTGCTGCTCAGAAGCTGCAGTCCCTTCAGGATCCAAGCCAGACATAAGAGTAAAATGAGTGGTTTCTGATACCCCCAGCCACAATGACAAAACACCATAGGACAGATACCAGAAATATCAAAAATCAAGAAAGTACATCACCACCAAAGGAAAAATAACAACTCTCAAGTGCTACATCCTATAGAACAGGAAGTTTTTGAAATGACAGACAAGGACCTTAGAGTAACAATTCTAAGGAAACTAAATGAGATATAAGAAAACTCAGTTAGACAACACAGTGAAATGAGAAAAAATATACAGGATCTGAAAGAAGAAATGTACAAAGAAATCAATGCCTTGAAAAAGAATGTAGCTGAGTGGGTGGAGCTGAAGGATTCATTCAATGAAATAAAAAAGACAACAGAGAGTTTAACCAGCAGACTTGAAGAAGCAGAAGAGAGAATTTCTGACCTTGAAGACAAACTGTTTGAATTAACACAGGCAGACCAGAAAAAAAAAAAAAAACGAATTTAAAAATTGAAGAAAAACTAAGAGAGACAACTGACAACCTTAAGCACTCAAATATCCGAATCATGGGTATTCCAGAAGGGGAGGAAAAAGGAAATGGCATTGAAAAGATATTCAAAGGAATAATAGCAGAAAACTTCCCAAGTATAAGGAAAGTCACAGATCTCCAGATTCAGGAAGCCCAAAGATCACCAAACACACTCAACCCTAAAAGGTCCTCTCCAAGACATGTGATAATCAAACTGAGAAAACTCAAAGACAAAGAAAGAATCTTAAAAACTGCAAGAAAGAAGCAGCAAGTCACCTATAAGGGAGCCCCAATCAGAATAACATCAGACTTTGCATCAGAAACCCTAAAAGCCAGAAAAGAATGGGATGATATATTCAAAACAAACACTAAAGGACAAAATTGCCAGCCAAGAATACTTTACCCAGCAAGGCTATCCTTCCAAAACAAAGGACAAATAGTATATTTCTCACATAAACAAAAACTGTGGGAATTCACTACCACACAACCAGCCCTACAAGAAATTCTCAAGGAAGTGCTGGGTTTGATACCATAAAAACAACCATCACTGCCATGAATGTGCAAGAAAGAACAGTACCTACCAGCAAAACAAAAATGTTAACAAAAGAGAAAAAAAAAATAGTTTATCTATTACCCCAAGAAACCAACAAATACAGAAGACAAACAGAAAATTAGAAAGAAAGGAAGAAAAAAGATACTTCAGACATCTAAACAAAAATCAGTAAAATGCTAGGAGTAAATCAACATCTTTCAATAATAACTCTAAATGTAAAGGGATTAAATTCCCCATTCAAAAGACACAGACTGACTGGCTTAAAAAGATGGACCCAACAATATGCTGCCTTCAAGAGACTCACTTGACCTGTAAAGACACACATAGAAATGAAGGGCTGACCCCATGGCGCACTCAGGAGAGTGCAGCGCTGGGAGTGCAGTGGCTCTCCCGCCGCGGGTTCAGATCCTATATAGTGATGGCTGGTGGTGTGGCCGGTCACAAAAAAAAAAAAATAGAAATGAAAAATGAGCTGGAGTAGCTATTCTAATATCAGATAAGATAGACTTTAAAGCAAAATCCATAAAAAGAGATGAAGAAGGCCACTACATAATGATAAAAGGATCTATCCATCAAGAAGACATAATAATCATAAATATATATGCACCCAATGCTGGAGCAGCCAGATTTACAAAGCAAACACTATTAGATCTAAAGAAAGAGATAGACGCTAGCACCATAATAGTGGGGGACCTGAGAACCCCACTCTCATCATTGGACAGATCATCTAGGCAAAAAATCAACAGAGAAACACAAGATCTAAACAATACTTTAGACCAATTGGATTTGGCATTTATCTACAGAACATTCCATTCAACAACCTCAGAATATTCATTCTTCTCATCAGCACATGGAGCATTCTCCAGGATAGACAACATGTTAAGCCACAAAGCAAGTCTCAACAAATTTTTTAAAATTAGAATTATTCCATGTAATTTTTCCAATCATAATGGATTAAAATTAGAAATCAAAAATCAACAAAATTCTGAAAACTATACATGAAACAAACACGTGGAAATTAAACAACATTCTACTTAATGACATGGGGGTCCAAGAAGAAATTAAACAGGAAATCAAAAAATTTCTTGAAACAAATGAAAATAACGACACATCATACCAAAACCTGTAGGATACTGCAAAAACAGTATTATGGGAGAAATTTATTGCATTAAATGCTTACTTCAGAAGAATGAAAAGATGGCAAATAAATAACCTAACACTTCACCTTAAAGATCTAGAAAAACAAGAATAATCCAAACCCAAAGTTAGTAGATAGAAAGAAATAATTAAGATCACAGCAGAACTTGGGCTGGCCCGGTGGCGCACTGGATAAGTGCGCCGCTTGGGAAGTGCGGCGGCGCTCTCGCCCGAGGGTTCGGATCCCACATACAGACCGGTTCCCGCTCACTGGCTGAGCGAGGCACGGGAGCAACACTGAGGGTTGCAATCCCGTTGCCGGTCCCCGGTCCGGTACGGGGGCAACACTGAGGGTTGCAATCCATTGCCGGACACGGAAAAAGACAAAAGACAAAAAAAAAAAAAAAGATCACAGCAGAACTAAATGAAATAGATACCTGAAAAACAATACAAAAGATCAATGAAACAAAAAGTTGGTTTTTGAAAAGAAAAATAAAATTGACAAACCTTTAGCAAGATTAACTAAGAAAAGAAGAGAGAAGACCCAAATAACAAAAATTAGAATAAAAAAGGTGATACTACAACTGATACCTCAGAAACACAAGGAATCAGTAGAGACTACTCTAAACAATTATATGCCAACAAACTTGAAAATCTGGAGGAAATGGATAAATTTCTGGATGCATACAAACTAACAAAACTGAGCCAAGAAGATATAGAATATCTGAACAGACCAATAACAATAAAAGAGATTGAAGCTATTATCAGAAAGCTCCCAACAAAGAAAAGCCCAGGACTGGATGGGTTCACTGAAGAGTTCTACCAGACCTTCAAAGAAGAACTGATACCAATTCTCTACAAACTGTTCCAAAAGATTGAAACAGACGCCATTCTCCCAAACTCATTCTATGAAGCAAACATTAACCTGATACCAAACCCAGACAAAGATGTGTCAAAAATAGAAAACTACAGGCCAATATCCCTGATCAATATAGATGCAAAAATCCTCAATAAAATGCTAGCTAACAGAACAAAGCAACACATACAGAAAATTATACACCATGATCAAGTGGGATTCATCCCAGGGATGCAAGTTTCATTCAACATACACTAATCAATAAATGTGATACTGCACGTGTATAAAAGCAAAGACAAAAACTACACGATCATCTCTATTGATGCTGAAAAAGCATTTGACAAAACTGAACATCCTTTCATGACAAGTTAGGCATGGATGGAAAGTATCTCAACATAACTAAAGCCATATATGATAAGCCCACTGCCAATATCATCCTGAACAGAGAAAAGCTGAAAGCTTTTTCCTTAAGAACAGGAACTAGACAAGAATGCCCACTCTCACAACTCCTATTCAACATAGTGTTGGAAGTACTAGCCAGAACAATCAGAGAAGAAAAGGAAATAAAGGGCATCCAGATTGGAAATGGTGAAGTCAAGCTGTCCCTTTTTTGTGGATGATATGATCCTATATATTGAACAGTCTAAAGCCTCTATTAAAAAACTCCTAGAGTTGATAAATGATTTCAGCAAAGTTGCAGGACACATAACCAACACAGAAAAATCAGTAGCATTTCTATACTCCAACAGTGAGCAAGCAGAAAAAGAAATCAAGAAAGCTAGCCCATTTACAATAGCCACCATAAAATAAAATATTTAGGAATAAAGCTGACCAAGGATGTGAAAAATCTCTATGAAGAGAACTACAAAATACTGTTGAAAGAAATGAAAGAGGACACAAGAAGATGGAAAGATATCCCATTCTTGGATTGGAAGAATTAACATTGTGAAAATGTCTATATTACCCAAAGTGATCTACAGATTCAATGCAATCCCCATCAAAATTCCAATGACATTTTCCTCTGAGATGGAAAAAGCTATCCAGACATTTATACAGAACAACAAAAGACCACGTATAGCCAAAGCAATCCTGAGCAAAAAAATAAAGCTGGAGGCATAACACTACCTAACTTTAAGCTATATTACAAAGCTATAATAACCAAAACAGCATGGTACTGGCATAAAAACAGACACACTAATCAATAGAATAGAATAGAATAGAGAACCCAGAAATCAATCCATATGCCTACAGCCATCTGATTTTTGACAAATGCAACAAATCTACGTACTGGGGAAAGACTGCCTTTTCAACTAGTGGTGCTGGGAAAACTTGATACTCATATGTAGGAGAATGAAACTAGACCTGTACTTTTCACCATATACCAAAATCAACTCAAAATGGATTAAAGAATTAAATATACATCCGGAAACAATAAAACTTCTTAAAGAAAACAGGGTAAACACTCCAGGAAGTAGGAGTGGGTACTGACTTCATAAATACCACCCCAAAAGCACAGGAAATGAAAGGAAAAATAAACATGGGATTATATCAAATTTAAAAGCTTCTGCACAGCAAAGGAAACAATTAACAGAGTGAAAAGACAACCAACAGAGTGGGAGAAAATATTTGCAAAATATACATCTAACAACTGATTAATATCCAGAATATACAAGGAACTCAAACAACTTTACAGCAAAATACCAAACAACCCAAGTAAAAAATGGGCAAAGGAGCTGAATAGGCATTTCTCAAAGGAAGATATACGAATGGCCAACAGACACATGAAAAAATGCTCAACATAACTCAGCATTTGGGAAATGCAAATCAAAACCACTTTGAGATATGATCTCAGTCCAGTTAGGATGGCTAATATCCAAAAGACTGAGAATGATAAGTGCTGGAGAGGTTGCAGAGAAAAAGGAACTCTCATTCACTGTTGGCGGGGCTGCAAAGTGGTGCAGCCTTTATGGTAAATAGTATTGAGGTTCCTCAAACAATTACAGATAGATCTACCATATGACTCAGCAATTCCACTGCTGGGGATATACCCAGAGGAATGGAAATCATCATGCCAAAGGGACACCTGTACTCCCATGTCTATTGCAGCTCTGTTTACAATAGTCAAGAGCTGGGACCAGCCCAAATGTCCATCATGTGATGAGCAGATAAGGAAACTGTGGTACGTCTACACAATGGAATACTTCCCTGCTATAAGAAAGAATGAAATACTACCATTTGCAACAACATGGATGGTCTTAGAGAAAATTATATTAAGTGAAACAAGTCAGGCACAGAAAGGGAAATACCACATGTTCTCACTTATTTGTAGGAGCTAAAAATAAATACATATATAAACACACAAACAAAGAGTGGGGAAAGAAGACAGAATAACCACAAAATTTTCTTGAACTATTTAAGTCAAGTGAACAGATACGATGTGGGGGTGGGGGGTGGAGGGAAGGAGGTGAAGAGGAATGGGTAAAGGGGCATGAAAATCAACTACAATGTATTTTGAGAAGTAAAATAAAATAAATAAATAAATTAAGTTTTGTCAAAATATGCATGAAAATTATTGTTTTCCTGATATTCACATCAACAAAACTCTATCATTTATTCTCTTCAGTTTTATTTGTGATTTGCCAAATCAGATAACTTTTCAAGATGCAGATTAAGGTATTTAAAATTTAGATAATAGAAAAAAAGAATTGTTCTTACTACCAGCCATTATGCTGTGAGTTGTTCTGTTTTAGAATTTTAGCCTACTTCATCTGCTGTATTCAGATGTCTGACACCTGGCTGACGTCAGGGCTGGTGACATGTCTTTATTTCCACACGCTTGTCACAAAATATTGAATAAAGGCAGGTCAGCATTGGCAAGGAGAGTTTTAAAAATTTTACCTGGAGGGCTCTGTGTATTTCAGCAGGAAGGAGCAGTGAATTTGCATTTTGCCAGTTATAAAAGGAGTTGCATGAGGAAATTTGAGTGGAACTGTTGCCGTGGTGATGTTTAGCATTTGTTAGGCAGGCGCCCAGGACAGCTTTTTGGATGATCTGGCCCCTAATCCAATTTAAGGAGTGTGGAAAGAAAGGCAGTGTATGTAGTCTGGAGGGCTCTAAAATAAATTGGAGATTGAGAAAAGCCAGGTGGTATACCCTTAAACAAACCGGGGGAAAAAATAAAAACAATATTAGGATGCGTTCTGTCCGAATTTTTCTCCCTAGGACTTTCTTCACCTATAAAATGAAAATTCTAACTTTTAGTATAAAGACGAAATGAGATAATGTATGTAAAGCTTAGTCTCTGGCTAGTCTCTAAATAAATGGGGCTGCTATTATTATTATTATTATATTATTATGTAGCAATAATAAAACCACACTGATTTAGGAATAGGCAATTGATGGAATGAAAGACACAGACCATAAACACCTTTTTGGATTTCTAATAACTTAATATGTGCATAAATTAAGCATTACAAACAGGGGGGGTGGAGCAGGGGCTGTAATATTCAATAAACAGTCTTGAGGTAATTGATGTCTATGTGAAAAAAATCCTCTTGGATACATATAAAATATATCAAAATAAATGCAGTCTGGTTTAACATTCTAGACACACAAGCAATGGAAGAAAGCCCAAAAGGAAAAAGATTAATAGATTTGACCACATAAGTATTTTTAAAAACTTATTAAAAAGTTACCCAAATTAGAAGGCAAATAACAAACTTAGAGAAATATTGCAGAAAACATGAAAAGGCTAATATATTTACCCTCCAAAGATCAAACAGAAATACATATGAAAACAATGAGATCTAGATGGATAAACAAGCCAAGAACATAAAGGCAACTTACAAGAGAGACAGAT
This sequence comes from Galeopterus variegatus, assembly GCF_000696425.1. Lineage (NCBI taxonomy): Eukaryota > Metazoa > Chordata > Mammalia > Dermoptera > Cynocephalidae > Galeopterus > Galeopterus variegatus. The sequence goes on along the minus strand of NW_007726136.1, from coordinate 1,529,048 downwards.
GCTGTAATATTCATATACAGTTTTCAAATTTTTAAGAATTTATTCACAAATAATTTTTCCTTTTCATACCAAAGATTCTTGGGGTTGGAAATTCTGGAAATTTGATAGGGAAAGGTATTTTGCTCTAACTTGTCCATTGACAATATTGCCAAAACCATTAAATTTAATATTTTTAAAAAGCTTTTTATTATAAAAAATTTTAAACATACATAAAAGTAGAGAGAGTATAAATACAATGAATGTCCATATACTCACTACTTGGAATTAAGCAATTGTTAGATATTTGTTTTGTGTAAATATTTTTGGCTAAATCATTTTAAAGTAAATTAGAGATGTAATAATATTTCACCCCTAAATTCTTCAGCATCCATCTTGAAAAACTGCATTTTAAGTAATTTAATTTCCCTAGTAATAATACATTATTAGTAAAGCAGAATTTATTTATTTGGAAAAAAAGAGAGAGAGACACATGCAAACATAGTTAGCAGGCAAGAGAAAATACTCAGCTTTAGTAGTAAGCAGAGAAAGCAAAGTAAAACTATTAAATATTTTTGCCTCTCAAATTAGCAAGCATTAAAAATAATTAATACTTGTGATGATATGGTGAAATGGACACAAATCATTTCTTTTTTTCCCCCATTCTTCCTCTCTCCCCTCCCCCACCACTACATCATATCTGTTCACTTGTCTTAATAAGTTCAAGAAATTGTTGTGATTGTTGTGTCTTCTTCCCACCCCCAGCCTTTATTTGTTTGTATATTTATTTATTTATTTATTTTTAGATTCCCAAAATAAGTGAGAACATGTGGTATTTCCCTTTCTGAGCCTGACTTGTTTCACTTAATATAATTTTCTCTAAGTCCACCCATGTTGTTGTGAATGGTAGTATTTCATTCTTTTTTATAGCAGAGTAGTATTCCATTGTGTAGATATACCACAGTTTCCTTATCCACTCATCTGATGATGGACATTTGGGCTGGTTCCAACTCTTGGCTATTGGAAATAGTGCTGCAATAGACATGGGAGTACAGGTATCCCTTTGGCATGAAGATTTCCATTCCTCTGGGTATATCCCCAGCAGTGCAATAGCTGGGTCATATGGTACATCTATCTGTAATTGTTTGAGGAAACTCCATACTATTTTCCATAAAGGCTGCATCATTTTGCAGTCCCACCAACAGTGTATGAGGGTTCCGTTTCCTCTGCATCCTCACCAGCATTTATCATTCTCAGTCTTTTGGATATTAGCCATCCTAACTGGAGTGAGATAGTATCTCAGTTTGGTTTTGATTTGCATTTCCCGAATGCTGAGTGATGTGGAGCATTTTTTCATGTGTCCATCGGCCATTCGTATATCTTCCTTTGAGAAATGCCTATTCAGCTACTTTGCCCATTTTTTACTTGGGTTATTTGGTTTTTTGCTGTAAAGTTGTTTGAGTTCCTTGTATATTCTGGATATTAATCAGTTGTTAGATGTATATTTTGCAAATATTTTCTCCCACTCTGTTGGTTGTCTTTTCACTCTGTTAATTGTTTCCTTTGCTGTGCAGAAGCTTTTAAATTTGATATAATCCCATGTTTATTTTTCCTTTCATTGCCTGTGCTTTTGGGGTCGTATTTATGAAGTCAGTACCCACTCCTACTTCCTGGAGTGTTTCCCCTATGTTTTCTTTATTGTTTCCAGATGTATATTTAATTCTTTAATCCATTTTGAGTTGATTTTGGTATATGGTGAGAGGTATCGGTCTAGTTTCATTCTCCTACGTATGAATATCCAGTTTTCCCTGCACCGTTTGCTGAAGAAGCAGTTTCTCCCCCAGTGTGTAGACTTGGTGCCTTTGTCAAAGATCCAATGGCTGTAGCTGTATGGGTTGGTTTCTATGTTCTCTATTCTAATCCATTGACCCGTGGGACACAAATCATTTCAAAATGGAGGCAAAACCCTTCCAATTGGCAGATGGTTCAGCAATATGTATCAAGAAAACTAAAATATTCATATTTCATATTAAAATATGTCATATTAAAATAGTAAAAAAAACTATTACTTATTTAGAAATAAACTCAATAAAAGGCTGAAACTCTAATTTTTAAAAGCCTACAAAACTCTTCTAGAAATAATACTCGAATAAATGGATAGACCATACATACCTTTCTCTGTCTGGAAATACTCAATATTGCAAAGCTGTTAGTTCTCCCCAAATTAATCTATAAATTTAACAGTTATAATTAAGATCCCAATGGTAGAAAATGCTAGTCATCAAAATGATTCTATGGTTAAACTGGAAGAGGAAACATATGAGATTAATCATGAACATTTGGGAGGAAAGAGAGTAACAAGGAAGCATCTTCAGAATGAGATGTGAATATGCGCTATAAAGCCGTGGTGACTGAAACATTGTAGTATTCATTCAGAATGGTGTAGCAGAATGTAAATTCAGAAGCAGACACAAGCGTATAACAACCCTTCATATTGGACAAAAGGAGGCAATTCAAGTTATTGGGAACAATCTTGTATTCCTGTATCGTATCATGTACTAAAATGAAGTTTGCATATAAAAATGTAAAACACAAGATGTGAAAAATAAAGTCATAAAATTTATAAGTAGTACAAAATATAGATGATATTTACACAAACTTGAAATGGCGAAAATAATTTTAAGTGTGACAGCAAAGACAGAAGTCGTAAAGTAAATATATATTTGACTACATAAAAATGTCTGTTCATCAAAAATACCATTAGCATTAATGCGAGACAAATTTAATAATAAGACAAATATTTGCAGCATCTATGATAAAGAGTTAATACTTGTATTAATATAAGAAAATCTCAGTCTCACTCATAAAGAGATGCAAACTAAAACAGCAATTGAAAATAGTGATTCACTTATCTCCTTGCAAAGATTTTTTTAAAGTGATAATATCTAGGGTTGGTCAGAGTTAGGAAGGTGGCCCTCTTGCATTGAATTGGCAGAAAAGTTAGATGGCACAATCCGTTTAGTTGATAATTTGTCAGTATTCATAAAAGGGTTGAAAATATACCCATGCATCTGATCCATTGGAGGAAACAGCTGTGCAAAGGCAAATCAAGGCAGTGCTCTTAACAGTGAAGAACTGGACACAACCTACAACAGGGGGTTGATTAAGGAAATCATGATGCAGTTATAAAATGTTATTAGCTGTTAAAAACAATGAAGCAGATTTTTATTAATGTGGAATTTAAAAAATAAACAGTCTGTGACAAGAAGAAGAGTGGAAGATCAGTAGGGTTCTGGGGTATGAGGGAGGGTGGAGGGTGGAAGAATGCAATACCAAAAACTAGACAAAAAGTGCAGAAACGGGAGGCCAGGTTTGCAGGAGGCTCATTCGTGCCCAGGCATTCATTCTCCTTTGGAACACGCCTTCCTGCTACTCACAACTTTGCTAATGAGTTTCACTAACGATGCTACTGAAACCACCCATTGCTAATTGGCCTCTTCCACTCTCTAAGGTCCCAGTTTGTTTCAGACTCAGGATCCAAAAGAAAGAAAACTTTTTCTGGTCATTCCTCCCCTCTGGTCTTATTAGCAGAGGTACAGAAGACAATCAGCAAATCCCCAGTCTTCCCGCAGCCCCTAGGCCACATTATCCTGAACTCTCATTTGGGAGCTAATTAGAGGATTCTGTTTGTGGGACTCATAAGGACTTCATTCCCCAACCCTGGCCCTGGCTGTCTCCGTGGGAGCTTCGTTAGAACAATTGCTGGCTGGTGCCTCCTGAGGCCCTGCTTAGTTGCGGAAGTTGGCAAAGCTTATCAATCAGTTGCCTCTTGTCTAACACACTGAAATATGTTAAAGTGTTTGGGGACCTAAGAGATTAACCACGCTCTCTCCCAGTGCCCACTGGAGGGACTAGCAGCATCTGTAGGTTTTAGTCCTCACCTACCTCATTCAAGGAAAGTGAGGGTTAACATGGCACAAAGGGCACAGCACTGACAGGGAGGGCTGGAGTTTTGGGGAGGGGGAAATCCCTGCTCTGGCCCTTACTAGAGAAAGGACACAAACTCTAGAAATGTGGTAGCTCCTTTAACTCAAACCCAATGGAATTTTAACACCTTCTGCTATACTTGTGAACTTAATAATTATGTATAAAATTCATTTAATCCTCAGAATAAATCATTTGAAGTGCATGTTATAATTCTCATGTCATAGATGAAACAACCGGGGCCCACGGAGAGGAGCAGATCTGCCAATGTCACACAGCTGGCAAGGAGCAGTGTTAGCCCAAGCCCAGGTCTCCTAACTTCTCAGTCCAATGCTGTCTTCACTTGACCACAGCTGACTTAATGCAACAAGGGGCCTGGGCTCTCCAGCTCACAGCCTGCCACACAGAAGATGCTGGATTTATGTTTGCTTTTCCTTGTATTCTGGCCTGAACAACTACCTGTAAATACCAAATAAAGGTCTAAACCCTTTTAGGGTCCTGATATCACTATCTCACCAAATGCTACACACATAAACTGTAAAAATAAGGTTGAATACTTTCTGGTGGGTGTTCCAAGATTCCTTCCAGAGCTTACTCCTTTCTTTTTCAATTATTGCTACCTCTCAGGCCTTCACATGTCTGCCTGGCCCACTGCTACCGCCTCTAATCTGGGCATCTCTCCAGTTGCTAAAGCCCAAGAACCATCAGAGATCTGCTGTGGATGAATTGTTCCTGGATTTCCACACCTGTTCTCAACTTTGTTGCCTGTCTATTCAATTGCCCACAGTTCCTTATTTCCCCCCAGCTTTTGGCATCCTGTGTGGGTCTGAGTATCTATCATGTAGTGAGTAAAGGAAAAAATCCCAAGGTACTTGGAAGGGACTTATTTTGCTGATAAAGGAATGAAGACTTAAAAAGATCTGTAGGCTAAGGCAGCAGAGGCTGGATTAGAACCTAGGTCTCCATATGTCCTGTTTCAGGCTCTCTACTCTACTGCCTTTACCACCTCTGAGACTCACTGCACCTAGAGTCAGTAGCACGCTGGTTAGTTTTAAATTCTTTGGGGATTTACTAGAGAGAGTGAGATTAGGAATCAGCACTTGGAGGCAATCTACCTTCTAACTCTATGGCCTCTGGCAAGTCCCTTAGCCTGTCTACCTCTGCTTTTTCATCTGTGAAGAGAGGATAATAAAAGCTGGCTTTCTTATTTTCTAGTCCTGGCCCTGGTTGTCACTGTGGGTGATATTCAGCTATGCTGTTGCAAAATTCAAATGAGCACATAGACTTTAGAGTGCTTTGTAAATACTGTTATGTGCTAATAGACTGATAAGAAAAAACGAACTACCGTTAGAATTCTTCTGAGTCTTAATAGTGCCTTTCTCTGTGCTGGACACATGGTAAGGCTCTCCATGCATGTGGGGACAGGAGGTACTGTTGAGGTGTATGTGAGAACATCTCCATGTAGACATATGTAGGTGCCCCTGATATATAAAATGACATCTTCTGAGCTTGACAGATAGATTGTGAATAGCCTCCAAAGTTCACGGGTGTGTTGAGCACTGATAATGTCTGCCACATGTTTCTTTGGATATGAGTTATCTGAAGTTGGGGTGGCTGGACCAAAATATTGCTAGAAGTTCCTTTTAGTGTCAGGAGTCCATGAACCTATGTCCACATGGGTCACAATCTGTCCCTTCCAAGTTTAGACACTATCTTTGACTGGAATTACTTAAAAAGATTCAAAATTAGGCAGCAGGGCAGGGATGCTGGGGGGAGGGGATGTTGGTGGTGGTACAGGATGAAGGCTGGTGTGGAACAGAGGGTGAGATTTCTATTTTCAGGGCTAGGAGATGGGAAGAGGGTAAAAAGATCTACTAAGGGTATTCCCTCAAGGACTGGGGCGGTTTGGTTTGACTCTAACTCAGAAGAGGAGGGATGGACAACATGACCGATGACACTTCATGTCTCTTCCAGGCCTCTGAATTTTGATCAAGTGAACAGAGAGGCCTTATGGTGGATGGATTGGCCGACTTGCTGGTTTTCTCAAAGGTGGGGATGACAGAGGATGCTTTGAAGGCTGGAGCAAAAACAATACAGTCAGCTCACCTTACCCCAACCCCCCATATTTTCACCACTGGAACTTTTAAATTTTTATTTATTTAATTTTTTTACATTACAGAAGCCAGTAAAATAACTTGACATGATACCAGAGCACATGGAGAAAAAACTGAAAGTCCTTTTCCATTACAGAGGGAATGACAGCGTGGGGCCTGTCCTCCAGGACTGTTTCATCTCATATGCATGTCACACCATCATCACTTTCTAAATTTAGCAATATGTGCTGTACATATTTTTGTGTCAATACATGCTTCTTTTAAAACAAAAATATGCTTTTTATTAAAATTACTGTGCTTACACAAAACATGAATTACTTATATTTGCATGGCAGAGTTAAAAACTACTAATTTTAGAATATAAAATAAGAAAGACACTTTGGCATAACTTATGATCATTCATTTATTATTATTGTCCCCCCCCTCTGTAAGGTGCTCCCAGTCTTTGGACGATACAGGATTTTCCCACCCTGGTGCTCTATGCTTAGCTTTCATGAAATGCTTTCTTCTTAATTCTTTGCGAGAAGGAGACACTTCTCTGGTTTTAGCTTCAAGCAATTTTTTTTTTTTTTTGAGGAGAAATGATATTGCAGTTCATGTACAAAGCCAGGAAAGTTCTCCCTGTTATGTAAACTTCAATTATTGTCTTTACTTCATCAGAAGAATGTTTTTCTTTCTAAAAACTTTCCCTGTGGGGGCCGGCCCGGTGGCGCACTGGATAAGTGCGTTGCTTGGGAAGCGCGGCGGCGCTCCCGCCCGAGGGTTCGGATCCCACATGCAGACCGGTTCCCGCTCACTGGCTGAGCGAGGCGCGGGAGCGACCCCGAGGGTTGCAATCCCGTTGCTGGTCCCCGGTCCGGTACGGGGGCAACACTGAGGGTTGCGATCCATTGCCAGACACGGAAAAAGACAAAAGACAAAAAAAAAAAAAACTTTCCCTGTGTATTTTTATACCATCCTAGTACTAGGCCCTATAGAGTATTTTGAAAACATCTAGCAGTTTCACTGGCCTCCTCTGTAGATGACAAATTTCCTTTCATAGGCCATGCCTTCTCTTATCAATTAATCCACAGATTGCTTGAACATCAATGATCTACTCAGCACTCTGCTTGGTGTTTGGAGGACACAGTGTAATATAGGACGTGGATCTGTCCTTAAGGAGCTGTAATTGCGTTGGGGAGAACAAAAGCGGGTGCAAGGAATACAGACAAGATTAGGACGGTGTCCTGCTGTGCAGGCCACACTGTTTCCGAGGGGATTAAGAGCAAGCAGTGGGAGGCACGAGTCACCTGAGTGAGAGACTGTGGCTGAGAGATAAAGATTGGGTGGAGAGGCCAGGAAGGAATGACAGAAAGCCTTGCACACCTAACACAGGTCTAGATTTGATATAGTGATGGACAGAAAACCATTGGTGGCCTTTGGAGGATGAAATGACACAGGGTAGACATTAGTCCAGGAGGTCAGTGGGGTGCTGTAGACAGCACTCAGCTGGGGAGGAGCACAGGGCTCAGAGGCTGTTTCAGGAGTGCTGATGGGATGGCCTGGGGCCTGACAGGGGAGGCAGCTACCTGCAAAAACACAAGAGTGTGGGTGTAAGAGAGTCCATCGGAATGTTCAGTGGGACCCGGGAGACATCTGGATTTGGAGAATGACCGTGGTACCTCTGTTCGACTGGGCAATATTCTCAGACACCTTAAGGGTTACCTGCTGCCCTTTTCAAACAATTAATAAGCATATCAGGTAAGGTCAGTCTTCTCAGACTTCCAACTTCTTGGCCAGGGAAGTGTCTGAAGTGGTTCACAGAATAAATTCTAGAAATGGCCACTATAGTGTATGAAACAGACTATCATTCTGTTGACAATTCCTTTCCGGACTGCCTTAGTAGTATCACCTTGTTGGTAAAATCTTGGGTTCCAGTACTCACTGCAAACAATGTATCTATCTGGTTTCCCTTCCTTAACAGAATCTCCAACTTCACTAATTATCTGTGCATATAAATTAAACAGAATGCCCAATATAAATAATGGTACTTTGCCATTAAACATAAAAACAGGGAGATGGGAAGAGGGTGGTCAGTGGATACAAAATTGTGGGGGGATAGAAAGAACAAGATCTACTGTTCTACAGCAATATAGGGAGACCACAGTCAACAACACAGTCCTGTGTATCTTTGAGTAGCTAGTCGAGATGATGTTGAATGTTCCCAATACAAAGAGGTGACAGATGTTTGAGGTGGTGGATATACTAAGCACCCTGATATGATCATTGCACACAGTATGAATGTACCCAAATATCATATTGTACTCCATAAATATATACAATTATCATGGGTCAATTAAGAAAAAATAAAATTTTTTAAAAAACAGAAAGTAATAGAAAGTAGAACAGTGATTACCAGAGGAAAGAGGGTGGGGGGAGGGAAGGGAGGCTGGAGAAGGGTTGGTAGACTGGTACTAAGTTACAAAGTCACAGTTAGATAGCAAGAGTAAGTTCTGGTGCTCTAGGTGACAACAGCTAATAATATTGTATCGTATATTTCAAGATAGCCAGAAAAGAGGATCTTGAATGTTATAACCACAAAGAAGTGATAAATGTTCAGGTGACAGGCTAACTATTCTGATTAAATCATTATATACTATGTGCATGTCTTGAAACAACAAATCGTACCCCATAAACATGTACAATGAAAAAAAAATTTTTAATTAAAAAAATAAGAACAAAACATGCTACTTCTTAATGCTTCTTCTCATAAAACGTGATGAAACGTTCTCATGTTTCTGTGGGTGGGGCTGTGAGGATCAGCTCGTGCACTGACACGTAAACGTGCCGTTCCTACCGATGAGTGAGTCAGGAAGGGGCACTGGCTTTGGGAACAGGTGTTTGATGACACCTTTGTTTGTGTTGTTCCGAAGAACATGCTGGCAGGGTGCTCTGACTGGTACCAACACCCCGCTTCTAGGGTGTAACGAACCCCAATTTGACTTTACAATCCCAGACTTATTTTTTTAAATAGAATCTTTAAAAAACTAGACCCATACTCCAATACAAATATAGTTTATCTAAAAAGGGGGGCAAACATTTTGTTTTAATTAACATTTTAAATATATTTCAATTGAAGTCAGTAAATTTTAAAAAATGCAAACTAGTCTGTCTCCCATTTCCTGATCCACATGAAAATTTTCTCCCATCTGTCTTTAATCCATTTTCTATAAGCAACTTAGATACTCTTTTACCTAAGCTTCAGCCTTTCTCCCCAATCCAAGGCCAATCATATTCCACGCTGACCATTGCTATCCACCTTCCTCCCAGCCCTTGACCCATCCCTAAAGATCTCCCTGGCCCCACAGCCAGGCCTTCAGCATGAGAAGGTTGGGGGGGTGCTAAAGGACAGAGGGGCATTCTGATGTCCCCACCTTCTCATGCTGGTGTCCTCTTCCCCGTTAGCACCCTCTTCAGGGCACCCTGCACATCAGGGTTCCGGAGGCTGTAGATGACTGGGTTAAGCATAGGAGTGAGGACAGTATTGAGGATCCCAATCCCCTTGTCCTTGTCTGAGGCTGAGACTGAGCCCAGACGCATGTAACTGAAGAAGGCCGTTCCATAAAAGATACAGACCACAGTGAGGTGGGAGCCACATGTGGAAAAGGCCTTCTTTCTGCCCTCAGCTGAGCAGATTTGTAGGACTGCAGCTGCCACGTGGGCATAGGACACTGAGATAAGGATCATGGGAATCACCCCCATGAAGGTGGCCCCCACAAAAAGCAGCTGCCCATTGAGGTGGATGCTGGAGCAGGAGAGCTGGAAGAGGGCTGGGAGATCACAGTAAAAGTGGTTGACCACATTAGGGCCACAGAAGTCCAGCACAGACACAGCCACCGTGTGGGTCAGAGCATTGATGAAGGAGATGGTGCAGCAAATGCCCACCAGGCCACCCTGGACTTCACGGTTCATGTGGGTGCTGTAGGTGAGGGGCTGGCAGATGGCCAGGTAGCGGTCATATGCCATGGCTGTCAAGAGGTGACAGTCCACACCAGCCAGGAGGTGGAAAACGAAAAGCTGTGAAATGCAAGCGGCATAGGGAATTCTGCACTGGTGGGCCAGGAGACATACCAGCATTGGGGGAACAGTGACACTGATGCACCCAATGTCCAGCAGAGACAGGTTCCCGAGGAAGTAGTACATGGGGGTGTGCACTTTAGGCTCCACAAAGACAGCAACCAGGATGCTGAAGTTGCCCCCAACTGTGACTATATAGGCAAAGAGAAAGATGGCAAAAAGGATGGGTTGCAGTCCTATGTTCCCTGTCAGGCCAAGAAGTATGAACTCGGTGACAGCTGTCCTGTTCTCCCAGGCACCTGGCTCCATAGGCCACCGCCGAGAGCTGTAGTGGGAAGAGAAGACTTGGACCTGCCAAAAGGGGGAGAGTGACACATAGTAGGCATTTAATCTATGTCTACCGGGTGCTGGGGAAACACCTAAGAACTGGAACAAACGCCACTCTGGAGGTTGACTAGGCTCTTGGCAGCCCTTACTGTGCCAGGCATTGACCCTTTAGTTGCTGGTTCAGGGAGAGATCCAGGGAAGGGGCTGGGGCAGAAGGAACTGCTCTGGGTACTCAGGACAGTCGCCATTTACCAACATGCTGTAAGAGAGTTTCAGTATTTTAACTATTATTAATACCGTATTAGCATCTCTAACTAGTTCAATGAATAAATGAACATAAGAGGTTCTAGAAAGCACAGTGTAGGAAGAGTAGCAACACAAAGGAGAAGAGCGGAGGCCAAGACCCCACGAAATCAAAGAGAGATGAAAAAGAGTAAGGAAAGAGAGAAGCAAGGAGCAGGACAAAGACAGAAATACACGGAGGAATGAAGGCGATTTAGGAAAATACTAACATTTTCCAAGTGTATACAATTTGTATTGTGTAAGCACTTTGTATTTATTCTGTCACTTATTTCTTATAAACTCTATGGGGTAACTTCTATTATCTCTATGGAATTGGGACACTGAGGATTAGAAAAGTTAAATAAGAAGCCCAAGGGTGTGAAGCTCTTGTCAGAGCTGGGTCTCGAACCTGGGACTGTCTGACTCCAAGCCCACGTTTTAACACATTTTCCTTCTTAAAGAACTTGGACATGTGTTGCTGTTGTGCTTTTATAAATGACACTGTGGATGATAAAGAGAAAAATGTATTCCTAAGGCTTAAGTGTTCCTAAGGCTTAATCACAACTACTCAAGGAAACCAAGATACCATCCATCCGTCCTTTCATTCAACAATTAATAGGGTTTCAGATATATTTTGATAATAGAACTGAAAGATCGGGCATGAGATGTGAGAGAAACAAGTTTCAGGGATGATTTCAAGGTCCTTGGCCTGAGCTACCGGAAAAATGGAGTCGCTATTAAGTGATGTGGGGAAGACTGTTGATTTGTGTATGTGTGTGGTTGTGGTGGAAGATCAGGAACTTTTCCTAGGGAAAAGAGGGGAATTAAAGTCTCAGGAAATATTTAGCTAACTTCCACTCTATCACACACATGTTGGAAGTTATGATATTTCCACAGATGCCTGGACAATTGAGGGTTAAACCCATGAAGGCAAAAGTCCTTCAGGTGTGACTTTAACAGATGGCTCTGGAAAAGTACCTTCTTCTGGACCCTTACATATTCTGGGCCACCCTCTCTCGATGGCTGTGCCAGTGCTCTTTTCTATCTAGAACACTCTTCCACTTCCTCACACCAAAACTCCATCCTTAAAGGCTCAGTCTCAGATCATTGTCCTGTCTCCTTAAGAAAGTCCTCCTTATGGAACAGAACTGTGGTAATTAGAGACGGGAAAGGGGGTTAGTGAGAAACTGGTTAAGAATCACAAAGAAGGATGACATTTTGTAAAGATGAGAATACTAATTATCTTGATTTGATCATCATGAATTGTACACAGATATTGATGTTCAACTCTGTACCCACATAATCAATTATGCTTCAATAAAAGAAATAAAAAAGAAAAAGAAAGTGCTCCTTAGGCACCCCAGTCTTTAATTCATCTTTTCTTTCTCTGATGTTGTAGAAAATTAACAAACTGAGTTATTCTAGTACTTGCATATAAGGAAAGGGACATGGAATTGAACCATTAAGAGGAGTAGCTTGCCCAAAGTCACACATAAGGCCACTCAAAATTGATAGCACAAGACAGAGTGTAGGTTATGCTAATAGGCTACCAGGGGAGATTCCACAGTACCCTCGACACTTCTGTCTTGTCCTATTCTAGAAAAGCTATTGGCTATCTGCTGGTCTCACACTCTGTTAAGTCAGTGCTGAACCTCATGGGGAAAAAGACAAGTGCCTTCCTTTGCAGAATTGACCTCCCAACTGGGACCACTACTGATCTGCTCTGTGGGAATCCAGCCACTGGCCCTTCAGACATTGTAAGCGCAGGTTATGTTTTCTATTATGACCCCAGGCTTGGGCAAATTTCAGTTCTATAAGGAGCTGCACTCAGATCCAGAGCATAGTAGCAATGCCTGTCTTGACCTAAACATGTGCCTTGGAGACCCCCCTCCAGAATGTGGGAGGTAGGGCAGGCATCATGGTTTCTCCATCTAATACAGCTGTCCTGGCCAGGGTTCTGTGGAAGCAACAAAGTAGGGAGAAAAGGCACACTTGCCTTCAAGGAGACCACAATCTAGTTTGGCAGGAAGACTCCCCAATGTAGAGTTCTCAGAGAGGTTGAATCTGCCTGGGTTCAGAACAACACAGGCATAACAGAGCTGTCAGATGGACTTGGGGAGGAGACAGTGAAACTAGGAAGACAGAGCTCTCTGGGCTCAGGAAATACAGGACAGGAAATGTCCCAGTGTCACAAAGGAGACAAGACATGCAGGTAACATGACTTCAGATTTCATCAATATCAGCAAATTAAAAAGGGAAAATTAACACATTTCCTTAATAGAGAAAGAGGTCTTGCTGAAAACATGGGAATTCCTACATTCACTAAAATACAAGATAGAGAAAAAATAACAGATTCATAGCCACTCTGCATTGAAAAAGTCTTAGAAAAAGACCTTCTCTGAGCATAGCTGAGGAAGAAAAATGTCACCCACACATACTATGCTAGTTCTTTTCCCTCTGAAGTTAAGTGGATATTCTTGGACAGGTGGTTGGGAGCATCTTGTCTAGGGGCCAGGAAGGCTGGCTGTAATGAAGGAACTAGAAATCTGAAGCAGAGTTATTACTGTGGGTGAAAGAGCCTGAGGATTAATCTTAGCCCTTTCCTTCCTTGTGTAAAAAGCAAACAGGCAATAATCCCTTTCTCATCCATTCTTGCTCCATCATTGGAGAAGATACATTTCTTCTCTTGTGAGCTTTTCCCGTAAAATCTCCCCCTGACTGCTGGGGAGACCCAGCAAAATGTGGCATTTGACGTTAGTGTAGGAGCATTTGACGTTCCCTGGAGATGGTGAAATCAGATGACAGCCAGTGATATGCAACGTTTATCAAGCAATTCTGCTCGATATTTGTCAAGTTATTCTGCCTAAGTTGCTTTTATGTATTACCTCATTCAATCCTTACAAAAATCCTATAAGATAGTTTATAATGATAATAACTAATATTTTTATTCAATCATTTTATATTGAATATTGCTATACTTTCTGTGCTTTAAGAACTTTTGTAACAAGCTGAGATGTTATCTTGAAACAAGCTGAAATGCTATACATTTCAGGCTGTTATAATAATAACTAATTCTTGGTTAGACTTTACTATGTTCTAAGCATTTTACATGTATTACCTCATTTAATTCTCAAAAAACTCTACAAAGTAGGTCCGAGTATAATCTCCATCTTACAGATAGGAAACTGAGGCACAAAGAGGTAAGTTCATTTGCCTGAAGTTATGCAGCCAGTGAGAGGTGGAACTGGGATTCAAACCCAGGCAGCCTGGTGTCAAAGTCAATGCTCTTCAATGCTTCACTCTACTCCTCTGAAAGAGAGTGACTGAGTGGTTTTGATCTGCATAGCTATTAAGTGGGAGCTAAGATCTAAGCCAGGGAATCTGATCAAAGGTGGCAAGGGGACTCATCAGGAATATCCCAACACCTGCCATCCCTGGGCAGACGCACTTTGATGATACAGGTTATTTATTCTGGCGAGAAGACAGAGGGTATTTGTGAGAAACCCTTGTCACCTTAGGAAGTGTCTTCACAGATGGATTTCCCAGTTCAACATTAAGACAATCCCAATCTGTGTTTGAAATCATAGCAGCACAGCATAGTGACAGAGTTCAGCCTTGCTCTGAGCAGCAGCTACATCTTTCTATCCGGGTTAAATTTGTTCACTCCCCACTTCTCCGATCATGTCTCACCCTGCCTGTCCATACAAGGGTCAGTCTAGCCCAGGCCTTCAGGTCCAATTTGCTCTACACAGTAACTTCCATCCACAAAGCCATGCCAAGTCCCTCTCCCTCGTTCTTTTGGTGCATAAGGACAACTCAGCACAGTGGAAAGAGCTCTGGAGTTGGAGTGCAGATGCTTGTGGTATTTGTGTTATTTGCAAGTTTCTACTACAACTAGCATTGAGACCTTGGGGAAAGGAAAAAAGAAGGAAGAAAAGACAGAAGGTGAGAAGGAAGAGAAAACAGCAGCCAAGCATTTATTTGAATATAAACTTTTTGTCAGGTATGTTACTCCACTTTACTCCATTATATGTTAGCCCATTAAATTTTACACAAATTCCCAAATGTAAGTAATCATTTTACAGATGAGAAAAGTGAGCCTCAAAAATTAACTAATTTAAGGTCACATATGTCAGAGTCCGTTCTGAATGGAGAGCTTGTTCTTTTTCTACCAACCCCTGCTGTCTCCCAAGACCCTTACCATATATATGAATATGAATGTGTGTGTGTATATGTATGTATACGTATATATATATTTTCATTTCCCTTGTGTAATATGAAAGGCTGTACTACATTTTCCCTAGATTAACTTAGGTGTATAAGAGTCAATCTATAAATATTGATTTCGTTGTTCTCTCTGCCAGGATCAACCTCAATAGCCACCTTGGCTCTCCCCGGACTCTCTCTGTGTCTCTGCTCTTTCTCCCAACCAGTCCCTTCTGACTTTCTTCTAAGTATGTGCCAGCTCAGTTCTGCATTCTTCCAACCACGTACAGTGAAAAACCTCATCCTTGTATTTCACTACCACTCCCTGAATCCAAGCATCACCCAGTCTTTCATTCTCCTATCAACCAGAAAAAAGCCATGTGAAGATTATGAGTAATTTTCATCCACCTTTGCTCAAGAAGGAAGGGAATAGGAGGCTCGGAGCAGTGGGAAAGCTCATGGGGGACTCACCTTCCTGTGTGCACTCTGGACCCTCTGGGTGGGGTTTTTTGTAGAGAGGGGAGTGACAGCTAAGCTGGCCCGAGGTGGCCTGTCTCCAAAAGGCTTATAAAGGGAGGGAGGCAGGGGCCAAGAGAATCTAGCCTGGTGCTTTGTCTATGTAGGAGCTAATTAGCACCTAGAGGCTCTAAAAATTAACCCCCCAGGGATTGCACAGGAATCCAAAGGCAGACAAACAACTTCAGTCCTTAAGGTTTTCTCTCATTTGTCTAATATTTTGGACTATATTAAGAAATATTAGGTACCTGACATCATTCCAGTCTCTTAATGTCTCAAAAAAGAAGGGAAGATACAGTTACCGGGTTTTAGATGGGAAAAATAAGATCCAGAGTCTTAGGTGACTTGCCACGGCCAGAGAGCAGGTCCATGCTGGAGCTGAGGCTGGGCCACAGATCAGAACTTGATTCTGGCACCTTTTCCTCTCATTGACTTTTCACATTGCTTTTTTTTTTTTTAAGGTATAACTTTTTTAAAAGTTGGCTTAATTAATGCATAATGTTGATTGTAAAGTTGTTTGAGAAGCCTCCATACTGTTCTCCACAACGGCTGTGTTAATTTACAGTGCCATCAACAGCGTGGAAGAGCTCTCCTTTCCTCGCATCCTCGCCAGCATTTGTTATTCTTGGTCTTTTCAATCATGGCCAGGCTAACCAGGGTGAGGTGATATCTCCGTGTGGTTTTGATTTGCGTTTCTCTGACGACTAGTGATGCTGAGCCTTTTTTCTTGTACCTGTTGGCCATTTGTATGTCTTCCTTGGAAAAATATCTATTCATCTCCTTTGCCCATTTTTTAATTTGATTTTTTTTTACTGTATAGTTGTTTGAGTTCTTCATATTCTGCACATAAATCCCTTGTTGGATGTATAGTTTGCACATATTTTCTCCCATTACGTAGGTTGTTTTTCCACTCTGTTGATTGTTTCTTTGCTGTGCAGAAGCATTTTAGTTTGATGTAATCTCATTTATTTATTTTTATGGTTGTTGCTTGTGTTCTGGGGTTTCATTCATAAAGTCTTTGCCAATTCCTACCTCCTGGAGTGTTTCCCCTGTTTTCCTTTAGTAATTTTATGGTTTCAGGTCTTATATTTAAGACTTTGATCTATTTTGAGTTGATTATGGTATATGTGAGAGGTACAGGTCCAGTTTCATTTTTCTGCAAATGGATGTCCAATATTCCCAGTACCATTTATTGAAGAGGCAGTCTTTTCCCCAATGTATGTTCTTGCTGCATTTGTCTGTTGTCTGCTAGCTCTCTTAAATTTTCTTCATTTTTTAAAATTCTTTTTTCCTTTTCCTTGTCTGCCTGGGTTATTTCAAAAAGACCATCTTCAAGTTCTGAAATTCTTTCTTCTGCTTTCTCTAGCCTGCTGCTCAAGCTTTCTGTTCTGTTATTCATTTTTTTTATTGAGAGAACCCTTCATTTCTAGGTATTCTGTTACATTATTTTCTAAGTTATTAATCTCTTTGTAAATTTCCTCCTTCATATCCCGGATATTTTTTTCTTGTTTCATTGTGTTCTCTAATTGATTCTTCTCTTATTTCTTGGAGTTTTATTAAGATCGGTGTTTGGAATTCCTTTCCAGACATCTCAAGGGTTTCTTGCTCTATGGGGTTTGCTACCTGAGAATTACCATATTCCTTTGGTGGTATCATATCTTCTTGTTTATTTGTGGTTCTATTATTTTTATGCTGATGTTTGGTTATCTGGTAGACCACTTGTTTCTTCTATCACTCTGGAGTGAGCTCTGAGGGGAAAGACTTCCTCCTCTATTTATAGGTTCTGCTGGTGACTTTTCTTGTATCAGTGCAGTTGAGTGTGTGGTGGGCTGCCTTGGCTGCTGTTTGGTCAGTGGGCAGAACTCTTCAGTGCTTAGTCTGGGCAGGCCTGCAGCTGTGTTGTACCTGGGTACGGTGCTATCCAGCACACTCACCTGGGTGGCTGCTCAGTTGGTGGGCAGGCAGGCCTCTCTGGTCCTGCAGTGTGGGTGGGCCTGTCCCTGCATTGAGCCCGGGTGCAGCGCAGGCCTGGTGTACTCACTTGGGCCTCTTGGTCAGCAAGCCAATATTCTACTTTTAAAGAAAATTTAAATGTTCTCATCATCTCATCAAACATAATTCATGATGAATACTTTAAAATAATTCTACAGTTGTTGAAATTTTAGTTTTTATTTCCACTTTTTAGTTTTATGAAAAGCCGACTAATGCATATCCCTGAGGCAGTACAGTACAATGGTTAAGAATGTGAGCTTTGGAATCAGATTGTCTTGCTTTGAATTCTGGCTTCTCAACTTGCTAGCTAGCTGTATACTTGGGGCAGATTACTTAACATCTGAGAGTCTCACTTTACGTACACTTAAAATGGGAATAAGACCTTACAGGGTTATTGTAGAAGTAAAATTAAATAATCTATTCAATGTAGTTGGTACAGTGCCTGGCATATGGTAAGCCTGCTAAGAGATAGGTATTAATATAATTAGTAGTAATAGCAGTTATTACAGTAGTAGGTAAAAGGAGTTTAAACCTGTTGATACGTTTCCATTGATCTGTTTGTTAATTCTTTACCAGTAATATTCTGTGTTAATTTTTGAAAGTTTATGTTATATTTTAAGATACCTTCTGTCATCAATCTTCTCTTTCATGATAATTTTACCTATCTTCTTCATTTTGTTCAAGTAAACTATGTTTTTCAAATTTATAAAGTGGTTCATTTGAGCATAGACTAAAATCGAATCAGACCTATAATTAGGGAAGAATCAATGTTTCACAATATTCAGTCTTTCCACATCCATATCCATTTGTTCCATTGAAAAATGAACTGTTTGAGTAAAATCCTGTGGTTTCATTAATCTACCAAGTTCAAGATACACATTGCCCAGGCAGGCCCCTCTCCCGTTCCCCTCTGTGCTCACCTTACTACTCTCCCGAAGCCCCGACTGCTCCCACCAACCCTCACTATCCATCCTCTTACTACATCACCTTGTTTCTTATTTCACAGAGATCAAGAAAGCTGATGTGAATGGTCTCCCCGTCCTGCCCTCCCCCAATACAAGCAGAGATGTGCTTTAAACAATAATCTTTGTATCTCTTGTACTTTCATTCTTTCTTCTTCTTAGTCATTTCATGTCTTTCTTTATTAAAAATATCCTCCTTTGATCCCTAATATCCTTCCAAGCTCTCCTCCTTTTTATGAAAAATTGAAAGTATAGTCTTGATTGGCTGCCTCCCCCAATCACCTCCTAATTGTTTTTTAACCCATTGCAAACTTGCTTCCACCCTCTATTCTCCAATGACACTACTCTTACTGAGGACCAATGAACAGCAAGACCAGAGGGGAAGCAGTCGTACTGGTGATATTCTGGAATCTTTGGATAGGTTTAATTTTCTAAGGGTTTCCTACCTCAGCTCAGTGAATATAGTATCCAGCATGATCCATATTCCTAAGCTAAATACCAAATGAAAAAGCATTTAAATTTCTGTCTCAGGAAGGCACTTAGTGTCAGCCTAGAGATGCCAGACCAGGACCTTGTGAGATGCGGGGCCTAGAAAACATGTGATCATGCTGTCCCATAGGCAGTCAGCCAGCCTTCTCATATTGTCATTACATAGGAATTGTTCAGTCTTGGGACAGCCAGAGCTTCCCAGTTTCTTATTTATTTATGAAAAGCATGAGGGTTTCCTCAAGGGAAGTGGAAGGACTGATGAATCTTTGTCCCAAGTTAAGGGGCTCGGAAAGCTTCTGGCTTGTGCTAATGGAGGAGTAGCTCCTAGTAAGACAACTCTCCCGTAGATAACAACTATAAATTATAGATAAAAAATAAAACAAGAACAACAACAAAATTAGCTCTCTTCAAAGGAACATAACAGAATCCAAAGTCTCTGCAATGTATAACTCATAAGGTCAAAGATACAATTCCAAATCACACAACATACAAAGACACAGGAAAATGCAACTCATTCTCAAGAAAAAAAGGTAATCAATGAAGACCAAATCAAAGATGACCATGATAAGTGGACTTGTGGTCAGGCTCATAAAGGCAGCATATCAAAGTATGTGTCACAGGCCATCAATGATGTACTCTTGTAGTATAAAGCAACTCTTCTACCTCCTATTTAGACACAAGCTAGAGGCAATTTACCTGGTTATAATTTTGAAGTAGGATTAAAATATATTAAAGAGGCAGGTAAAATGAGAGCTTCAGGAATTTATTAATAGAAATGATGGATGCACCAATAAGTATAGGGTTTGGCTGCACTAAGTGATTGTATGCTAATAAGTTTCCAGATGGGGAATATCAGGGACCACTGGGTAGCACACTGGCCATCTGATAAAGTTTCCAAGATACTAATCAGGGGAAGATTGTGGCTACGTGTATTTTTTACCCAGATGGGGCTTCCTTGTGCCAGATCCATTACAGGACAAGCTAAATATAGGCCAGATTTATATCCTCATCTTCTTGCAGGAATTTTCAGTACTGGTTCCAAAGCACTGGGCTATTCCTGTCAGTTTCTGGTCAGCAAATAGAGATTCCCAACCCACGATGAACCAGTGACTGCCTGCAGTTTTCACATCCTAGAGTAAGGGCTGGAGAACATACCTACAGAACCTCCAACAATTCTGTGAGGTCCTCTTGCAAAAGAGGCCTGGATAGCAGGATGAGACAAGAGGCCAACACTGAGCAACTCAAGGTCTCAAGGCTGGGCCCCTTGAGGAGGGGCCTGGGTGTGAAAAGGCATAGGAGAAAACAGAAGTTCTAATACTAGAGACCAAGGCTAAACACCAATTGTAGGGGCCAGAGGCAGGAGAAAGTAAGATTTCAGAGTAAGAAAGTTTAGAGCTGGGTGGAAATGTGATCAGAGAGAAAACAAAGAGGGAATGCTACAGAGTAGGTGTCAGAACTCCAATATTTGTGGATACTTTCCAGTTCATTTTTATTGGTTCGTAGGTGCATGCTGCATGAGACAGTCAAGGATGCTAAGAGGGTCAAGGAAAGGTAACCATCAAATTAAATTATTAGGTGACCAGATGATGGTGTACAAATGAACAGATATCAGAAGAAGAGCAAGGCGGGGGAGGAGATGAGTTGAATCATGATGTCTGGTTTGCAATGCATGTGGAAATGTCCTTTAGACTGACGAATATATGCATCTGTAGTTTGGTAATGAGGCACCATCAGGGCAGATAAAAACATTAATGTGAATGAGGTAATTCAATATGCAAAATCACGCAAATTAGCAAAATCTCTCAAACTACTGAAATAACAGTAATGGGCACTTGTACTTTGGCCTCGAGTTTATAGGAGACCCTTCTAGAGTTTTGCCATTAAGTGTATTGTTTTGTTCTAGGTTTCATATAGATGCTGCTTATTTTATTAAAGAAGAACATGATAATATTTTTCTAGTAGACTCTATTACAAACAGTTGTAATGACTCCATGCAACTTTATTCAAAATTGTTTAAAATATTCTACCCATCCTTGGAGCCATCTTCCAGATTTCAACATGTTACATTCTATGATTTATTTCAAAACTCTGTAACCTTGAGCAAGCATGTGTGTCCTGCACTTCAGGTTTTTCATCTGTAAAATAAAGAGTAATAATGGTGCCTACACTGTAGGTCAGACATGGCCATCTTGAAAATCAAATAAGATGCTAATGTGTTTGTGAGTAAGGAAGTAGTACTAGCATGTAAGAAATTATTACTGCTATATTTAATTATAATTATTACTATATTACTAAATTATTACTATATTTAATACAACTATATACTAATTATTATTACTATATTTAAATACTGTATATATATTTCTGTCTACACTATATTTGTATATGCTTAACTTCACATTGTTTTTAGAGTTTTCATGCAAGCCTCTAAGAGAGAAATTTATGCCTCTGACAGTAATTCTAAGAGATATTTCAGATGAAACTACACGATGATAATGATTATGTATTAATAACCAACATTGGTACAGCACTTTGCCACAACAGACTGAATTCTTTGAAGGTAGCGACTGAGTTTTATTCTCTGTACCCACGTGTCAAGCATAGTGCTGAACGTTTAATAGGATTTCAATAAGGATTTACTGGGTGAATGAATAAGTAAAAAGAAGTTACATATCTATAGTTTAAAATTTAAACTTTACATGAATATTGCAAGGCACTCCTGGTTTTCAATGCTTGAAAGTTCTGTGGATGAGAGATTATTAGGTCTCTGGGCTTTATAACAAGCTATACGAACTCTATCATTGTAACTAATGTGTTTTATTATAATCTTCTGTGTATTATGAGTTCCTCGAGGGCAGTTGTAATGAGTAGACATTGTTAACAATTGAATGAATCAATTATTAACAAAATCATTTGTTAGCAAAGTAAATTAGAGATAACAATTACCTAGAGTCCAGTTATTATATTCTACCATATTTCCTTCAATAAATACTTTAGTGAGTTCTTTCTCCCAATCAATAAATATGTTAATATACAGAAAATCAAGCATTTCTGTTATGACTGTTTCATTTTCTCACATCTCTTTCTATCTCACTCCATCAATGACCTCCTCTTTCCTGGGCATCTTAACTGTGGTCCTTTTTGTTGGTGTTTCCCTATCATCATATACACATGCAGTTTCTCTCATCTTCAAACAAAACTAAACAAAATCCAACTCCCCTTTAATATGCTGCTCCTCTGTTGACTACCTCGGTACTACCCTTCATCCAATCACAGCTGAACTTCTCGAAAGAGCTGTCTTCATCTGCGTTCTTTGTCCCTGACTTCCCATTTTCCCTGCTGCAACAATCTCCTACTCCCACCTCTGCTCTCAAAGGGCCCTGGAAGAGGTCACACTCTTCCTGGAATGACCTCCTCCCTAGTCCACTTGGCAAATACCCACTGCCTTTTAACGCATGGCTCAATCTCCATCTCTTCCAGGATGCCTTCTCTTAATACCTTCATACGCTGCCAGAAAAGGCTTCTCGCTTTACTTTCAAAGAGCGTGTAAGCCACCTGACACATAGCACCTATAACCCTTTGTGTTTCTGTAAATTGGCCTGTTTGGCTCCCTCTAATACCAAGGCATCATCTTGAAGGTAGAGCTTGTGACTCTTTTCTGAATTCAATACTTAGTATTATTTCCACTACATTTTAGGTGCTCAATGAATGCTTTTGGAATCAATTAGTAATTTAATAGAGTTATGCTTTTAGAGAAATATGTCAGGCCACTTTAGTATCAGGTCCAACTTAATGACAAGTCTCTGCCTCTTTTCTCTCCCTAGATAATGCCTAAATATGGAGACTATCTTCCATAAAATCAGACAATGATTCATCTCATTAGTATTATTTGAGTACCTTTTATGTGCTAGTAAAAGTTACCTGTACTATAAATTTAGGACTCACATGGAACCAGAAAATTCTAGGAAAAAAATATGTATTACAGATACAACCTTTATCAGTAGTGCTGAACATCCCAAAATCAAGTGTCTAAATCAGGGATGACAAAGTCAAATGTCTTCAAGGACAGGGCAGATAATGTGGTCAGTTGGAAGGTTTTAGCAAAGAGTGCTTGCCCTCTCCAAAGAAGGCCATGGAAACTTAGCCCTAGATGACTGCTGACAAATAAGATTGTGGGACCATCATTGACAGATTTCATTTACAAGAAGAGTTGGAAACCATGGGAAATCTGATAAGTTTTACTCTGAAGTATTGTAAATGACACCTTTGTGCTCTGGATATAGCCAGGAGTCTGTTAGCTGGTAGACTCTGTAAAACACACAACAATGGCTTATTTCCATTACTTTTCTAACTTCAAATGTTTCTAATGATCAGAACAGTAAATCACATGGAATCTTTCTCCAGAGTTTCAGGTGGTGTGTGGTAGCTTCAGAGGTTCTCAGCAGCCAGCTCCTGCAGAACAAGCAGATACTCACGACGCTTGGCTCAGAGCCTTGCCTTCCAGCCCCTTGAATCACTCTGGATAACTTCTATGTGCCTCCTGTCAGGGAAATTCAATTTTCTGTTTCACAAGTTCTTAATTTTAAAAAAATCTCTTATACTGTAAGAGAAGACTTGAGTGAGTTTCTTGTAATGGGAAGATCAATAATTCAAAGGTGTGAGTTTCTCCTAAATTTATGCATTGACACTATTCCATATTTGCAGAATTTTAAAAATGGATAAGGAAAGAAAGAAGGAGGGAGGTTAGGAGGGAGGGATGAAGGAAAAAATGAAGGAAAGAAAGGAGGAAAAGACCTTAACAACCACATGTTAGTTTGTATTGTAATACGATAGGGATTAAAAAGTGTAGTTCTGGAAAAGGGAGCCCAAGTACAGACCCAAGACTATCAGGATATTTAGCATGTGGCAAAGATGTCATTTCATATCAGTGGAAAAGAATCAATGAATCTGTCCATTCAAAAGTTTAAAAAGTTTCTTTCTAGGCATAACACCAAACCAGATACCAAAATCTTATAGGAGAAAAGATTGACTAATTTGACCATGTATAAATTTAGAAGTTTTCTTTGGCAAAGACATATCATATTTGAAATATCCATGAAACAAGGAATTAATTCCATTAATAAGAGCAATTCAAAATTTCTAAGAAGAGAAACATCTTAGAAATATATGTGTTACACATATTTATATAAAAATATTTTTCCTGTTAAATATATATTATTTAACTGTATATATATATACGCACAACTGTTATATATATATTATAACATATATATTTATGTGATATATAATTATTTATAAATTATTTAAATATATATATAACTGTTATATATATATATATTTATGTTTAACTGTACTAGTAAGTAAATTCAAATTAAAGAGCACTGAGTTATAAATTTGGCCTATTAGCAAAGATAAAAGTAATTGGCAATATGGAAGCATTGATTTGTTCTACCTTTTCTGAGTGGCAATTTGGCGATATGTTTTCTAGAGCCTTGGAAAAGTTCATATCTTTGCCCGAGGCGCTCCACTCAAGGGGACTTACCTCCAGAATTAGGAGAGTGTGCACAGATGAGTGCAAAAGAATGTGTGTGGCAGCATCCCATGCAACCTGGATTATTTGAGCCAACACGGGTTCACTAATGGGTTACTAAATTCATTTCACTGCATTTATTCAAAGAAATACTAGGCAACCATAGAAAAAGATGAGGAAGATCGGTATTTAGTGTCATAGAAAGATATCCACGCATATTATTAAGTGAAAAAAGCAGATTACAGAGATTTAGGTATAGAATACTTCTATTTTTGTAAGCATACATTATGAATAAAAAAATTAAAACTTATATGCTAAATGTCCATGATTATCTCTGAATGATGAAGTTATGGGTGATTTTCATTTTTTGTTATTTTTGTACTTTCTAACTTTTTTAATAAGCATGCATTTTTATTGCATTATGGCAAACGCTGTTGAAAGCTGTAAACTGGGTAGGTGAAGTGTCTTGCTCCTTACAGCAATACAGACGGAGAAGGCTGGTTTCGGGTTTAAGTCAGAGGTGGCAAAGGTGTCCGTTCAGTCAGGAAGACTTTTCCACATGAGCCAAACCTCTTTCTCTAAGTAACTTCATCATATATATTTTTTGTTGTTCTTGGTTCAATATGAAAATACTTTACCTCACCTCTACGGTTTTTCTAAACAGTGTCTACTCCCTCAGAATTGGATTTTAAAATCTGTTTTCTTTGGTTGGTTTATTTGTTGAAATTGGCATTCAGCAATATCCTCAACCTGCACCAGATGCTCTGGAACAAACCGTGAATTTATTAAAGGAA
Source organism: Galeopterus variegatus (assembly GCF_000696425.1). Taxonomy (NCBI): domain Eukaryota; kingdom Metazoa; phylum Chordata; class Mammalia; order Dermoptera; family Cynocephalidae; genus Galeopterus; species Galeopterus variegatus. The sequence continues at coordinate 1,503,820 of NW_007726136.1, read as the reverse complement.
CAGAAATTTCTTAATTCATATTTTCAATTTATTTAAATAGTTTTTTCCCATCATGCTGATATTTCTTTTCTTTTTTAATTCTTTGTTGCCCATCCCTCCTCTCCACTGTATAGATACTCTTCCTCCTTGAAACGGTTTATTACTTTTGAGAGGCAATAGTTACAGATGTAGTTTGCCTAGGTCCAAATCCCAGTTGTGACATTTATTAGCTCTGTGACTTTGGGAAAGTTACTCAACATCTCTGACATTCAGTTTCTTAATCCATAATTTGTAAGTCTTGTCTACTTCATAAGGTTATGAGGATTCAATGAGCTAAGAGATGCTAGTCACTTAGAACAGTGCCTGGCATGTGGCGATCATGATATAAGCGATAGCTATTATCATTTCTATTGCACTTTCCTTCCTAAGCCAGTCTCTGACCCCATCTTATCATACCCACACTCCAATTGCATTAATCATAATACCTCTTAGAAGCAGCAAGTGGAGCTATCACATTCATGAAGGGCAGAGGAAGGGAGTCTTGCTAGGGGGGTCTCCTTCCCATGATCACCCTCTGCAGGGCACCCTGCACATCAGGGTTTTTCAGGCTGTAGATGAGTGGATTTAGCATGGGACTGATGACAGTGTTGAGGATGCCAATCCCCTTGTCCTTGTCTGAAGCCTCCACTGAACCCAGCCTCATGTAGCTGAAGACGCCTGTCCCATAGAAGATGCCCACCACAGTGAGGTGGGAGCCACATGTGGAGAAGGCTTTCTTCCTGCCCTCAGCAGAGCGGATTCGTAGCACAGCAGCTACCACATGGGCATAGGACACAGTGATGAGGACCAAGGGGGCCACACCCATGAAGGCTGCTGCTACAAAGAGCAGCAGCTCGTTGAGTTGGGTGCTGGAGCAGGAGAGCTGGAAGAGCTGTGGGAGGTCACAGTAGAAGTGATTGATCACATTAGGGCCACAGAATTTAAGAGCAGACAAGGCAACTGTTTGGGTCAATGCATTGGAGAAAGAAAAGACACAAGACATGCCCACCAGAGCTTGCTGGTTTCCCCAGCCCATGCGGGTACTGTAGGTGAGGGGCTGGCAGATGGCCAGATAGCGGTCATAGGCCATGACAGTCAGCAGGAAGCAGTCCGTCCCAGCCAGGAGGTGGAAGAAGAAGAGCTGTGAGAGGCAGGCCCTGTAGGGAATGCTTCTGTCATTGGATATGAAATGCCTCAACATGGCTGGGACAGTGACACTGATGCAGCCAACATCCAGCAGGGACAAGTTCCCCAGGAAGAAGTACATGGGGGTGTGGAGTTTGGGCTCCATCAAGATGGCAGCCAGGATGCTGAAGTTGCCACCAACAGTAGCCACGTAAGCAAGAAGGAAGATGACAAAGAGGATGGGCTGCAGAGCTGGAGTCTCTGTTAGGCCCAGCAGGATAAACTTAGTCACCACTGAATTATTTCCTGAGGCTTCCAGATCCATGACTCTCTTCCACCAGCAGCAGACTGAGCAAAGTGAGAAGGTGCCACTAGGGGTAAAAAGACAATAAGATCTTTATAACCACCACCAATGGGACATTGATAGCAATGTCCAGGAGCAGCCCAGGATGTAAGGACACATAAAATATAAGGAGAAGAAAGTTTAAGATTTAGACAGACTCAAATAGAGATAGATGAATTGAAATAGAAAGGGGAACAAGTGTAACATTTGAAAGTTAAAGGGAAAGATTGTTTTCCCGAGGCTAAGGTTCTAGGAAGGAAACCACAAGTTTGCAGATGGTGGCATGGCCGTAGTTTGGGCACACAAGATCCCAGAGGATGAAAGGGAAGTTTCAGGGGAAGGGGGGAGGCGTGCTCCTCCCAATCTGTGTCCCTGCAACCTTCGCATAAACATGTCATCATAAGTGACGGCAGTAGTGAGATGCCTGCCATGACCCAGGCTATGAAAAATTGGCTTGTGAAGCCATGAGATCTGGTCTGGACTTTTCATAAATAAAGTGAAATGAAATGAAAAATAGTGAAATAAATGAGGAGCCATCACTGAAGACATCTCCGGCTCCATATCTGGTGATTTCCAGCCTTTTAGATTTTCTAAATAGTAAATTGTATTGTATTTCTCCATAGTGAGTCTGGGAAATTGGGGCTCCAAAGTACTGATCTTTTACTGAATAAGAAGAATGTAAAAAGACCTTTTGAACAGAATGAGAGTTTCAAGGCTTGAGCCAGCAGGTGGGTTCACGGGATTCCCAGTAGAGCTACCTCGCTGGATATGCAGTTGACCTTTCTCATGGCTAGAGTCTTGGCTAAGCAACTACCCAAGCCCTGAATTCCCCTCTGCCTCCAATTCCACCTTCACGTAGCTTTTCGCTTTTCTGTCTCCTGGCTCTAATTACACATCATCTCATATGTATACTCTCGTGGGCCTGATGACCAGATATAGCCAAATTCTGTTACAGTACTGTGGACTGCCCACGTACACGATCCCTTAGATAATGCTTTCCTTTCCCTGGCCCTGAAGTGGTCACACTCACAATTGACAGTGATCCACCTCAATCTCTCTGGCTGAGGGACAAATGTTTAAGTCACTCACATGCAGTCTTCCCCATATAGGAAAAAGCTGGATTTGGAGAGCCTTAAGGGGAAAAGGGCAGAGCAAAGGAAGACATTTCTTGATAATTAAAACTTGAGAATAATGCCTTCAGGTCCACAGTGGGACAACTACCATCTAATGATATAGCCTTTTCTGCATAAACATGTTCTTACGGTTATCTTAAATTCAATCTCTGCAAATCTGAATTTCCCTTCTTCAATCTCAGTCCACTCTTGATTAAACTGTTTTGGGAACAGCCTGGCCATCCCCCCAGTAACTGTAGTCATCACTGAGTCTTTCCTCTCTCTAACCTCTCAGCTTCAAGCACCCAAGTCCCACTGCATCTTTTGAGGGGGAGGGAGAAGCCGTTCCAGGGTCCAGAGAGTGAACTGCACTTGTAGGGAAACCGAGTTGTGAGTGTGGTGAGGGGGTCTTGGAATGGCACTCACCTAAGGGGACGGGCACTTCTTGAGCAAAGTTGAGGGACAGTCATACTGCCCAGTGGCCCCCACAGAGGGGATGGCTTATAAAGGACAGACAGACAAAGAGACAAACAACTTGACTGATGTCACTTTCACATTGGGATATTTTCCTCCCTGTTGTTACCCCTGGAGGCCTCAGAAATTAGTACCTTCCAGAGGGAGCCAGGTAAACACCTGCCTTTGCCAAAGACCTAATGATCTCTAGTACCTTCAAGATGTTTTGCACTTTCTCAAAATGTTTCCAGTCATGACTTTTATAGGTATGGCAAAATTCATTCATTTATTTAACAAAAATGTTTTTGAGCACTTACTATGAACCAGTGTTCTTATCAGCATTTAACAAAGTTAAAATGAATCTCAGAAAGTCTCAAAGTCCAGTAAGCAACACAGTGTTGGAGATGGAGTTGAGATTTGGGGGTTTTGGTTTATTACAGCACATTGTCTTAGGAGAGGAAGGGAGAGCGAAGAGTAGTGAATGTGACTTCCCAGCCTTGTGGGCATTGTGGGGCTGGGAGGAGGGTGCAGCCTGGGGCTGGGTTTGCTCTTATTCCATCCTTGGAGCCATGTCCTCTCCATCATTTCACAAAGTCACCTCACATCACAGCTCACTTTAACCCTCCTCAAACCCAACTTCTCCTCTAGTCTCAAACAAATGCCTCGCGCTTTTCTGTGCTGCCATAGTGTAATCCAGAGCCTGTAGTACCCTGACTCTAAATATTTTCCAGCCTCATGTCTCCAACACCATAAAGGAAGACAAAAGCCTAGAGTTATCTTCTAGACCAGGACCACTGTACATTTATTAATGTTGAAGGTGGCGTTAGGCATCAGATACAATTTTAACAATTCCTTGTTCATGAATAAAACTTTCCTGCTGGCTCTCACTAGTGGGTTTGGGAGAAGTTCCCTGCAGGATAAATTGAAGAGACTCATAGAAGCTTAAGGCTGTCATGGGACAAGGACAAGTCAGCAATGAATTAGGATGAGACTGGATTTCTGTGGACAGCTGTCCTTGGAAGGGCACCTCTGGGTTACAGAGCCCAAATAGCATCCATTATGTGCACCCTCCCAACATGACCAAGACTGTGTTCTCTTCCTGCAGAGTCTCCTTTTCTCACACACTGTTAATCCAGGAAATTGTCCTTGAAGACCCATTGCAGGTCTTCTGTCTTCCAGAAAACTGACCATGAGCTCTGCGGCTGGGCTAGGTGCCCTTCCTCTATAGCCCAATATCAATCTGAAAGCAATGCATGCTGATGTTCCTCAATTTTTATATCTATCCCAGATGCTAAACTGTTGATCCTAATACCTAACTGTGTGTTGAAAATTTCTACCTGAACATCCCACAGGAACCTCAAGATATACACGACAGAATGCATCCTGTTTCCCCCTTTTGAACAAAGTGTGTGTGTGTGTGTGTGTGTGTGTGTGTGTGTGTGTGCGTGCGCGTGCGCACATGCAGAGAACCAGTAGAACCACGTGGCTCAGTGGAGAAACAAGCTGAAAAGTAGCAGAGCACAATGATCCCCTGTGCTCTCCTTGTCCCACATTAGAAGTGGGGCTCAGATTGAGCATCATTAGACTGGACACACTGTGGCAAGCTTTACAGTAGAGAGGAACTCTTCCCCCCAGCAAACACTCAACATATTTGTAGGAACTGGAAGTGAGAGTGGGAGCATCTAAGATGAGGAAGTAAACTTGTCAAACAGGGGAGCCTCCAGTGGGACTCGGCCACTGTTGTCAGCCTGCACCTCCATTGAGCTGCTGAACTAACTTCCTGCTAAGCTACCGAAATGGGGGAGGGATGAGTATCCAGAGCTCCTCCTCCTCCAAGCCAGATGCTCCTCCTCCTCACACAGTTTAATGGAGATGGAAATATGCCATTCATTTATTTGGCAACTATTAACCGAACAAACTACTATTTACCGGGCAATGTGCTAATCAAGAGGTGACCAAGACAGACATAGTCCCTGCCCACTTGGACCTACTGCCTCATGAAGAAGCCAGTGGTTAACCAAATAGTTGTCACCTAATCACCTTGCCTATGCACGTTTGTGAACACACACGTGTTTAATAATTTTTTGTTTACAAAAAGATATTATATTGGATAAAATTTTATTTCCATATTTTTTACTCTTTATATTTGAGCTTCATGTAATGTATTATTCTTCAAAATTTTATGACTTTCTAATATGCTATCATTTGTGTGTGCTAAAATTCACTTAACCATTGGATATTTTATTTCCAATTTTTCATTATTATAAATAATAATGCAACCAAGTTTTTGCATCTCTGATTTTGTCCTAGTTTCTAAGTAGTTTCTACTCCCTTAATTTGGGCAAGGATTTTGTTTCATCCATTGATACTACACATTCTCAAAACTAGATTTCTCTCTCTCTCAAAAAAAATTTCTTTTTACCTGATGACAAAAGTAGAAATTATTTAATTAATTATAGTTTATTTAAGGGACAGGGGAAATATGTAGTCTTCATATTCTCTGCCAATATTCTTTATATTCTTTACTTATATCCTTTTTTAAAAATTTTATTGAATCATAATTGATTATACATATTTTGGGAGTTCAACATTGACATATGTTGATCAAATCAATATTACTAGCATATATATTGCTGCAAATCATACTTATTCTTTACACCCCTTGTCCAATCTCTCCCCATTCACCTCTCCCTCCCCCCTCTAATTACCCTAGATTTCTTCTCTCCCTCTGAAAGAGTAATGGTTACTCTGTTGATTTGTTGCCTAGATGATCTGTCCAATGCTGAGAGGTGTGTTCAGGTCCCCCGATATTATCATAGAGCAGATACATCTTCTGTCACTCTGGAATGGGCTTTGTGGAAAGAGACATCCTCTTCCTTTCTTTGTCTCTGCTGGTGACTCTCCTTGTGTCAATGCACTCCAGTGGCTGGCAAACCATCTGCATGGTGGTTGTGGCATCTAGCTGCTTTCGCAGCAGCTGTGGTTATTGTGGTGGCTGTGGTGGGCCACCCACATGGAGGTGATGTTTTTGGCATGCTCCTTGGAGCTGGTGACATGCCTGGTTATGGGAGGGGGTCCAGTCCCTGGCTCCAAGCCTCAGGTCCCTGGTCGGGCACTGAGGCCCTGGCAGTGTGCCTGGGCCAGAACTAATATTTTGTCCTTTACTTACTTCTAAAATGGGGGAACTTCCTGTGAGGATCAGTATTTGAGCTCTGTGGTTTAGCTAAATTGCTGCTTTGCTGCTGATTCCCTTGGAAAGGCTTTTTGTGAAGCTCAGGTTTTAATGTTTGTCTTTATAAGTACTTCCGGCTCTCCAGGGACCTGTTGCACCTGGATTGTGTAGAATCTCTGATCTGGGCCTGAGTCTTTTCATCAAACTGCACCCCATGCAATTCTATATTCCTGACAAGTCTCCTCTGAGTGGTCCTTCGCTGATTGGGGTGCCAGTCAGCTGTCCTTGCTGTGTCCCAGTATTGCCCTAGTGGGCCTTTCTCCCCCACTCCTGGTGCTGCTAACACTTCCCATGGGATGGGCTGTGTGCTGGTCCCTTGTGATGACTCACTGGCCTCTGAGTGGATCCTTTTTTTCAGTTGTTGTGGCTCCTTGCTCCTATGTGGGTCCACGGAAACACTATTAGTGGTTTTGCTGTCCTGGGGGCCACCAAGGCCCTCTTCTCCCCTGCTGCCTCCAAGAAACTCCATCCAAAGGGCACAGCTGTGGCTTTTACCAGTTCCTGCTCCATGTGCCCAGCAGCTCCAGCCTTGAAGCAGCCGTGGCATGAAATGGTCGGAGCGGTTTTTTCTTTCTCTCTTCATGGCTTCTCTTGCCTTCATGCACTCTGTAGGTCTCTCCTCCTCTTCCCCTGAGCTCTAGTGGCCCCAGCTTGGATGTTGTTGCTTTTTTATAGTTGTAAATTGGTTGATTTATGGGAGAGAGTGATGCTGAGGACTGTCTATTCCACCATCTTGACCAGAAGCCCCCATATCCTTTTCTTAAGGGGAGTTTTGACTGGCTCCAAGGCTTGGTGGCTTGTTTGTCAACAGAGATATTTTAACTCAGGCAACTATGAAGGAAAGGAAAAAAGACTTTTTAAAATGTAAGCATGTGACAAATTCAAAGTCCTCGTGTAATAAAGATCAGCTAGTGGGAGGGAAGCAAATTTGCTTAAGTTTTTAGACCATTTAATTTATATCAGAGTTTATGAGAATGACGATGATGATGTTGATGGTGATGATGGTGATGTTGATGATAATTGCATCTTATTTACTAACAGATGATAATGATAAAGATTTTGTTCAATAGGATGACCTTGCTACAATGCCCAGACTTCAGGTACCAACAGAGTTGGATGATTCTATGATATCTCTCCTTCTGATTGTTTTTATTCGATTAATAATACTTTGCATTCTTAGTTTTATTTTTAATGCATTTCATAATAAAACACTATATTGCACATGCACTGGTGTTCTCAGCTTGAGAATGAAAGTTACTTTACCTTAGAATCTGGTAGTGATGGGAGGGTCCCACCAAGGTCAGTTTGCATGAAGGATGGCAGGGCCTCCTGGAAGAGGGCAGACAGAGTTGATATGCCGAAGTCCAAGGACAATGGGTAGAAGATCAGAGGAAGTTTATCTTCTGGTAACATTCCCTTCTAGCTACACCTCCAGACTCACATTGGGTCCAGGAAAAAAGAGAGCTTCAATAAAGAGGTTGTAAATAAAACATTTACTTGATTATTCCCTAATTGGTAGATATATAAATTACTTTAAGATTTCCTTTATGCATATGGCTCTTCTACATTTAGAACAGATTTTTAGAAGTGGTTTCAAAGGTAATGAAGACTGGTGTATTTGATAGCAAGACATTTGGCCCTATTCTCCATCTAATGATAGACTTTTCCCCTTAATTTATTGTACAAATTTTCCAAAGCACAGTAAAGTTTAAAGAACTTTAGAGTAAACACCAGTGAGTCTATCTCCTGATTTTACCATTGCAATTTTATTATACTTATTTTATCACATACTTATCCATCCTCCCAGCCATCCATCACTCTATCTTACTCTGTCATGCATTTCAAACAAATCTTAGACATCAGTACACCTTCCCCTAAACATGTAAGCATGCATATTATAAACATCACTCAAATATTTATTTACAGCTCTTGTTCATACGAACTTAACATGCAATGAAACACATAGATTTTAAGCATACATTTACTGAGTTTTGACAAATGCATACACTTATCAAAATATGGAACACTACTGACACCTCAGAATGTTTCCTTGTACCTTTTCCCATTTAAAAACCACTACTGTTCTGTAACTAGTATTGTTCTGATTTTTTCACCAGAGATTAATTTTGCATGTTCTAGAAATTTATATAAATGGAATTATACAATATGTACTCTTTTATGTAAGGCTTCCTTTATTCAACATAATGGTTTTTAGGTTCGTCCATGTTGTCACATGTATCAGTTGCTTATTCCTTTTATTGCTGAGAGTATTCAACTGTATGAATATATGTAGATTGTTTTTAAGTGACTGGTAGAATTCCCCCATGAAATCATGTGAATCTGTATTTTTTTGTGGGGCTGGGGAAAGGGTATGTCTCTGGCAATACTTGGTTTTTAAGTCACAACTGCACTGTTTTTCTATATCTTCATAAATAATTTTGGGAAATTGTATTTTCTTAGAAAACTATTTACTCTGCTATGATGGAGTAATAGGGAACAGATTTACCTTTCCACTTTAAACAACTAGAAAACCAAACAAAATATATAAAACAATGGTTTTCAGACATTGGACAATGTGCAGCAAGCAATCATTGCAAGACAATGATTCCTCATCTCTATAATAATAGCCTGAACCATACAAATGCCTCACCTTACTGCCAGAGAGAGTGGCTAGGCCACATCACAGGGCAAAGAGAACTCAAACAGAGTCTAGCGGTCTCCTGAGTTGAGGAGACAGAGTTCAGAGTTAGAGGGGACCATGGCAGCAAGAATTTGTGGGGAAAACTACTGCAAAAGAAGGAGCTTCAGAGACAGAAAGCTGTCCTCTCCAGTCTTTGGCTATGTTGAAATCTGTACGTGCATGTGAGGAAACTAATAAGATTGGGAGAATAAACATTATAAGGGAGTAGGAGGAAAAAAATATCTGAAGCTCACATAAAGCCAAGAATAGTTCATGTGCTTACCAGCCATTACTCAGAGTTGTGTAGTGTCCTACAAAGAATATTGCTTCAATAATGGGGTCAAGTTAACCATAAACTAATGTTCATTCTGGACCCACCCTAACAAAACTTAAAAGCAAAGTTTGAAAGGACCAAACTTATTTCAAGGAACTTATCTGTGTCCTAGAACTGTATTTGGAAAAAGTTGAACAGTATTTAAAGGAATGTAACAAAATCACAATATTGACATCCAATCAAAATTATCTAGGCAAGAAGCAGGGAGAAAAAGAAATCAATAAATCCAGACCCAGAAATAACACAGATGACAGAGTCAGTAAAAAAGAAATGTTAAAACAGCTATTATAAATATACACATGCTGAGGAAAACATGAATATAATGAGAAATAGAGGACCTAGAAAATACCCAAATTGAAGTTCTAGAGAGGAAAATACAGAACATAAAATAAATATACGGGATGGGATTAACAGGAGATTACACACACTACATAAGAAAAGTTTAGTCAATTTGAAGATAGCATAGAACCTATCCCAAAATGAGACACACAGAGAAGAAAAGACTAGAAAATTTCATTTCACCTAAGTTTTCACTAAGAAAAGGAAAACGTAATCAAGAAATAATAGACTACCAAGAAATGATCAAGGACATTTAAAAATACCCAAATGTAACTTTTAGAAATGATAATGATGATTTAACTTAAAATTAAGGGGTGAGTTAAACATCAGATTACAAACAATTGACAAAACAATTAGTGAAGTAAAAGAGGGATCTGTTATAATTGCACAGAATAACAAACAGAGAGACAAGGGAATATAAACTATAAAAGAGATGTTAAGAGATATTAATAATAGCATAAGAAGATTTCACATATACATAGAGCTACAGAAGGAGATAATAAAGAAAATGGAATAAAGGCGATGTTTCAAAAGTTAGTATGGGAACTTTGAAGAATTAAATAAAGACAAGAACTTTCAGTATCAGGAAGCACAACAAATCTCAAACAGATAAAATAAAAATAAATCCACACCTTGACAATCATTAGCCTAAAGAGAGAGTGACTATCTTAAAAACAGCCAGAGAGAAAAGGCAGATTATTCACAAGAGTGAGAATATGTTTACAGTTGAATTCCCAAGAGCAATTATAAAAATGATAAAACAAACGATGGAATAATAATTTCAAATCTCTCATGATTTTTCATGGAACTTATTAAGATGATTATAAAATTCATATCAATGATAAATTGTGGGAGAATAGCCTAAAAATTTTGATAAATAAGTAAAAGGAAGGAGAAATTGAACATTGGATATAAAAACTTATTATAAAGCTATGGTAATTAAAACTGTGTGGTATTTTCACAAGTGATGACGTGGAGCAATTGAAATTTTCATACATTTCTAGTGGGTATAAAAAATAGTGCAGTCACTTTGGAAAATAGTTTGACAGTTTCTTATAAATGTAAATTTACCATATGACCCAGTAATCCCACTCCTTGGTATTTACTCAAGAGAAATAAACACATATGTCTATACAAAGACTTGCTTGTGAATAATTATGGCAACTTTATTCATATTCACCACAGACTGGAAATAATTCCAATGTCCATCAACTGAGTAAAAAACAAAATAAAGTATATCCATATAGTGGAATACTACTCGGTGAAGAAAAGGAACTAACTACTGTACACAAAACTACATGGATAAATCTCAAAAGCATTTTGCTAAGTGAAATAAGGTAGACACAAAGGGCTGCCTGATTGTCTTTATATGATATTCTCAAAAAAGCAAAACTACTGTGGTGGAGAACAGATCGGTGGTTACAGGGGATGGAAGTGGGGGAATGGGACTGACAACAAAGGGGCACAAGGGAACTTTTTAGAGTGATGGAAATATTCTATATCTTGATGGTAACAGTGGTTGCACAACTGTGCACATTTGTCAAAACTCGTACCTACAAAGGGTAAATTCTACTGTTTGTAAATCGTATCTCAGTAAGCTTGACTTTAAAAAAAGAATAATAAAGCAATGATGTGAATATCCTGTCTACCATCCAATTTATGCAATAGAACATTCCATTGCCCTTGAATACCCCTGTATGCCCCTCCTTAACCCTATTCCTCTATCTCCCCACTCAGGTAATACTATTCTTTTTTAAAAAAATCTTATAAAAACTTTTATTGCATCTATATTCTTTTCCAAACAGCATAGTAAGTTTTGTATATGTTTGGTCTATATAAATGGAATAATTCAGTAGTTATTCCTCTTTGTACTGTAAATCCCTTTTAATTTGCATCTTGTCTTTTCACTTAGAAAATAGCTATCTTCTGGGGAGAGGAAGTTTGAAATTTTAATGTAGGCAAATTTCTCAGTCTTTTTATGATTAATGCTCTCTGGACTTATTTAAGAAATATTTATCTCCTAAAAGAGCATAAAGATGTTTCATAGAATATGCTTAATGTTTTAGAATTCTGTGCATGGAGCGAGAAAGATATTTGGTGTCATTTTTTTCTCTGTGGATCTTTGATGGCCCCAGCACTGTTTATTGAAAGTCCTTTCCTTTCCCTACTGCTCTGTTGGCTAACCATCCCGTTTATCACATTTCCTCATATTATTTCCAGACCCTCTCATATGTTATTTTGGTTCATTTCTATAAATTTGCTGAGATATGACACTGTCTTAATTGCCATAACTTTAAGATATGCTATGATGGGCAGGGGCAGCCTAGTGAGACAGAAAGTTGTACTGTGGGTGGCAGCAGCATTCAGCTGGAGTTAGAGTCCAGAGCAGAATGAGTATGACCTGGCTCTTCTGCTGCATGGCAGAATCCAGGCACTTTGACAGGACCAATGGCAAACATCTGAAGGTGAAACTATGGCCACTAACCCTTTCTCAATTGGCCAACATCCTCTGGGAGGAGGCATCTAGGATTGCATTATGAAGAAGTTGAAAAAGCCTGGCCTGGACATCAGAGTCTTGAGGGCAGAGGCAGAGTCACAGTGGTCAGATGATGTGGCAGCAATTGCTTTGTGAAGCAACTGGAAGAAGAGAGAAGGGAAAGTCTTATAGAAAAGTTGTTAAAACCATGTTTTGGGATTCGAGTTCCATCTTGGCTACATCCTAGATGTATTACATCAGGCAGGTTACTAAACTTCTCTGAGCCTCAATTTCCTCCTCTGTAAAGTGGGGCAAATAATAAAGCTACGTCAAAGAGTTGTGGGGAAGATTAAGATAATGCATCAAAGTAAAGTAAATATTAGTGATTGCCATTTTAGTATTGCTAATATTTGTTGATTCCCTGCCAAGGACTTTAAATATGTTACTTAAATTCTCAGACCAACCCTGTGTGGCTTAAAATATTCTCTTTTTATAGATGAGGAAACTGAAGCCCAAAGGAGTTCAGCAGCTGGTCCTAAGTCACACTGTAATAAATAACTGGAAAAGCAATCACATTTGACCACATCAATGTTTTTTGTACTGTGCCAGGCTTCCCTGGGAGAGCGTAAAGAGGGGGGTCCCACAACTAAGGAAATGCAAGGTCTCCATCATGGTTGGGAATGACTGTTTGAGCAAGGAGCAGGATACTGAGGGAGGCTAGAGGGCCCCTCCACATTCTCTGTTCATTAGTCACATCCTTGGGACTCTTTAATTCTAGGGTCTTGATGTAGAAGGTCATAGTGGGGGTGACATCCCTGAGGACCCCTTAGTCCCTCCCAACTTATCTCAGCTCTTCTACCACCATTTCCAGAATCGTTATGGGACCCCCCAATGCAATCCCAGTGGCCCCCACTAACAAGGTCCTGAGGAGGAAAGCATTGCCTTTCTGAGGACCCACTTGGAAACTTAATTTGGAGAAAGCTTCTCCTTTTTGCCTCCTTTCTTGTGTCTCTTTCTCATCTCCAGGTCAAGGCAAGCCTGGGAATCAGCTTCTCTCTGCTCAGGAATCTGGTAGAACAAAGCACTCAGTCTGCCCCACCAGTAGTAGCTCCATGGGGGACTTTGATGAATAAACTCTTTGGACTTCAGTCCTTGTGTGATAAATAGAATTAATAATAACCTCCAGTTACCCCCTTGGAGCTAACATGACAGGTGGAGTAAGAAGTTAGATGTGAAGGCTTTTTGAGAAAATCAAAAGCATCATTACTGGGTTCATTAAAGGCTTGGGTTGTTTATCAGTCTGTGGCTCCCCAAACCCCCAACCCTTCCTGGGAGGGCTAATTTCTGAGGTCCCCAGAGGATGACACTGCAGTGGGTGGAGCCCCGTGACAGGGTAATCTCATCTCTCTTCACTCGTTTTCTTATATACGGCCCTTCCTTGCTCTCTGGGGCCAGGGCCTGCTCAGTGCCTCACCCTCTTCATCTCCCTTCAACAGAAACCTTGCTGGCCTCTGTACCTGTAACAAGGTGAGTACTCTTCAGGGCCCCCCTCTACTCCCTAATAACAGAGAAGTCACTTGAGTTGCTACCAAGTGGGTCAAACTTCCTATTTCACAGCAGAGTCAGTAGGGAATGAGATACTTGCTTGGGATAACACATCAAGTGGGAGAAAGATCTGGGTCCTTCCTATGCCAGGCATGTTTCCAAAATGCCTGTTCTTTGTGGATGAAGCCTGATTTCTGTTTCTATTGGAGTAAGAAGGCATTCATGGAATCCAGCCTTCCTGCCTGGACCCATTCCTCAGGGAACAACCTTGAACCAGATCCCTACATCAGAGGGCCTGACTGAGTCTTCATCATCAGATGCACAAAGAGTTTAGTGGGAATGTCAGAGCAGGGAGCCATCCACGAATGTTCCATAAGGGCAGTCTGAGGCTCATGCTGGACACCTGAGAGTGGTCGTCTAGGGGGGCCTCTTTAGTGAAGGTCATTGTCATGACCTTATGTAAGACAGACTTCCTGATGCCTAGGCCAGTGCTCGTCCTAGAATCTTGGTGGTGACAAGTAAGCATCGCCTCTGCGGAGTGAGGGCTACGTGGCATCTACGTGGTGCGTACTCTTCTTGCCAGCCTCATTTATTCATAGAGTTGATCCTTTCTAATTCCCAAGTTCTTTTGGGCTGTTTCCATCAAAAGGCATATGTCAGTGAATGGATTGGCTTAACTACTGTCTTAACTGTTCCCAAATGAGTCCTCAGAACTTCCCCATTTAGACAAAGGGAGCAGAGATTCCTGAAGCAGCGCTTCTGTGCCTTTCACTTAAACTCAGTCCTTCCTCAAATCCTATCAGTCTTCATCTTGCACAAACTCCAGCTCATCCAGAAAACCTTTCCCATCTCCTACAGCCCAATCTGATGTCCCCATTACTGAAATCTTGTTGATCTTATGGTCTCACTTTTTCAAAGTTCATTCACTTATTTATTTCAGAAATATTGAACTGTATGTAAAGTATGATGATAGGCATTGAGAATGCAAAGCTAAATCAGGCATAAATTTGTTCACAAGCCACTGTGGAGCAGAGGAGATGTGCTCTATGGAGAAATGACCAAGCAAGAGGTTAACAGAGATAAGAGACTTGAAGTCTACAATCCAAGTGCTTCAGGAGTTTAGTGCAAAGGAGTTTGAGATGGGAAAGGACCAGGAAAACCTTTACAGAGGAGGAACAATTCGTTTGAGTTAAGTAATTTGAGAATTCAAAATTAGCCAGAGGACATTCCAGATAAAATAAACAGTTTGAGCAAAGATGGAGAGGTACAAACTCAAAGAAAGTGAAGCCTTACAAATTGAGTTAAAGTAGATTAGAGAGGGCAAGTAGGAGGTACTTTAATTATTTTTTAATTACCTAATATGTATGGGAGCTGTTTTACTTCCACTGATATGTCAATTTACACAGTATTTATTGAATGACTTCTAGGATTATGATCAGGTTCAGAGGATGACACACAGGAATCACTGATTTAAGAATTTTTTAAGAGAACTTAGAGACACCACATCAAATGTCTCTCACTCATATGAAATCCCCTATGCAGCTTCTCCCAAACATGACCTAGGGTTTTCACCTATGGGGGGGGAATTATGGAGACCTAATTCCAGATTCTGGCATTGAGGCTTCCACCAACTGTCTCTGCATATCTGTGGCTGCTGTGCTTAACTGCATATATAAAATGAACCTTAATTGCATATATAAAATGAACCTGTGTAGACAAAGGGATGTCTGCAGGGTCTAAAGGGGTCAACCTCTGGCCAAGAGAGCAGGGGATGGAAGAAGAGAGCCAGAGGTCATTCGGGTGGTTTCCAGGGGCTATTCAAACAGGGCAGCAGGACATTCATGACAAGGACTTTGCAAGATAGTCTAAACTCCTGTAGTTTTTCTATATTTGTCATTCTTTTATGCATGATCTTTTATTATAAATAAAACCTCTCAACATGAGAAGGGCCCAGGTTCTTATTTTAAGAGAATAGCAAGAATGGATGATGATTATATGGCAGTGGGAAGGTGGGGAGGCGTGGAGAACTATAGCCTGTCATCAACAAGAGGAAGGCTGTGAGACACAGCACTGCAGAGGCATGGAAGGCAGGCTGGTTTCCTCTGGGAAAAATGGAAAGCAGAGGACCAGGAGACATACAGTTGGTTATCTGAGAAGTGCCCTCAAGGACCTACATGCATGGGGGACCTGTGGTTCTGTGACATTGGGTGGTAGTTTTAGAAAACCTCAATCAGGCAGACATATCAGAGGAAAGGCTCTCACAGGATGAGCGAGGGCTGTGTGGTTGGTGGGAAGCAGAACCAAAGGATAAAGGTGCAAATTGTAACCATGACCTATCTAAGAAACCTGCTAGTTCATGAGCTGAGCTACTTACAACAGGCCTGCAAACAATAGAGAAGGAGGCTTACAAGGCACAGCCACAGGAAGGTCTTTCTCAGTCAGAAGAGTGCATCCAGTTCCAGAGAGAACTGCAAAAGAACATGGATTTTCTGATCCCGCCATAGGTCTCAGGAAGTGTCTACTTACAGACTTGGTTAGAGGCAGTCATCTTGGGCTGGCCAGACAGTGGACACATTTTTGTTGTTCTCATGCAAATCCTTTCTATGATGGCCTCATAGTTATTTGGGGGTTAGCAAGCATACAATGAGCTGGCCCAGCAACTTTTTAAAAATATAGAAAACCAGACATTTTATAGGTATACTCAGTATTCACTTTAACCCCAACAGCTCTAATCCAACAATGCTCTATCATAGTTTCTTCATTAGTAAAATGAGGGAACAGATACTCTCCCAGATCCCAACCAACTTGGTCTTTCTATGACTCAATGACATTGTATCTAGAGTATGCCGAATACAGTTATATGCACTGAGAAGGCCATTGGAGTGGGTAGGGATGATTGTCAAGATATTTAACGGGCACCAAACTGGTATTCTGTACCAATGGATTCTAGCTGAACATTGCCCTGGGTGTGGGCCCCCCCCCCCATGACTCAGGATCTATTTAATTGATAGAAAACTGACATTGTGTCTCAGATTTAAAGTATTTTACAGAGGAGGGAGGGAGGTTTCAGTGATGGGACACAATAACTAACTACATTGTATATTGACAAAATAAAAATAATTAAAAAATAAATAAATAAAATAAAGTATTTTACAGTACTTAGGAATATATTTTTATTATTCCTAGATCATGATAAATGCAGTTTCATATATCACAGACTTTGATTATTACTATATATGATGCTGTAAACTGCACTTTTTAAAAAACAAAATTTCTAGGGTCCAATAATGTTACCTGTTCACTGTATTTAAAAAGATCCATCAAAAAAGATAGAAAAAAAAAATCAAAGAAAGGAATTAGTTTGATAAGCAGAAGGTAAACATATTCTGAAAACATCCATCTTCTCCTAAAGCATGCACACAAAGAAAAAGACAGTCCATAAGCTTCCATTGATGGATACCACTTAAATTAATTTGGACAGAACCTGGTATGCAAGTTGGGTATTCTGTTACTAGTAGCTTTTTTTAAAAGTAGACATAATCCTTTTGTTATAGTATGGATTTATAATTATTATGATAATTTAATTTAATAAATATAATTTACATTTAAAAATAAATGTTACTGTATCACTTCATAGAGCAGTGGGGCAAATTGGGATATGTGTAGCACTCCCAACCTTTACCTCATCTGCTAGGTGGCAGTGCTTTAAATCTGGTGGAAACGACAGAAAAGAGGAGCCACTGAGTCACTCTGCTGGTCTTTAAGGATCTTTGTGATTTTAAAGAACCAGAACATTAATATATAAAAAATTATATTTAATTCTAAAATAATTATAATTATTCAATTATGATATAATTATACAAATAATCTGATTTATTATAGATCATTTGAAAGCAAAAGAAAAGTGGGAAAACAGGAATTCAGAATCTCCCATATTCCTACCAGTCAGTGGAACTGAGAGAGATCTCCTTCGAGTCATTTTTCTAGGTACCCGCCTGTATACATGCTTCAGATGTAAATTTATTTCCTCCTTACTCTTACTTTTATATCATAAGATTTCACCTGTTATGAATTGGGGATTTGGGGTTTTATAGCTGATTATTGTTGGTTTGTAAGAAATCTACTGACTTGTATATAATTACTTTTTACCTCACTTTTTAATTTTCTAGCAGTTCTGAGTTTCCCAGTTTTTTTCCTCCCTTGAGTTTTCTATTTAGACAACTTTGTTGCATCCAAATTACTCTTTTCCTTTCTAATATTTAAGCACCTTGTTTCTCTTTGTCTAAAACTTTTAGAATAATGAGAAACATTTGAAGGAACAAAGACCATTGCATTCTTGCTCTGATTTTAACAGAAGCATCACTACCACTTTACCATTATGAATGATACAGGTTTGCAATGGATATGCCTGTTGCACAACGTGGTATACTTCCGGTCTAAGTAACCACAAGGGTTCTTTTCTTTTTCCTTCTTACTCTACATCACAAATGGATATAGACATTTATGACATTTATGAATTGCCTTTTATAGAATTTCTTTCTCTCTCTTTTTTTTTTTTTTTTTTTTTCCGTGACCGGTAAGGGGATCGTAACCCTTGGCTTGGTGTCGCCCGCACCGCGCTCAGCCAGTGAGCACACCAGCCATCCCTATATAGGATCCGAACCCGCCGCCTCAGCGCTACCAGCGCCGCACTCTCCCAAGTGAGCCACAGGGTTGGCCCAGAATTTTTCTCTTTTTAAACCAATTAATATGCTATCGTATATTAATAGATTTACTAATGTTAAATCATCCTCTCCTTCCTATAATGTCTATTCAATAGTGGTGGGTTTTATTTATTGTGCCTAAGATTTTTGCATGCATATTGTCAAATGAGGGTAGTGCATAATGATTCCTTTTTTTCTCTATCACTGTTACATTTTAGTATCAGGATTTGCTAACTTTGAGAAATGAATGGGAAGGCTTTCATTTTTTTCTAAGCTAGGGAAAGTTTTTATGATGTGGAAATTATCTGGCAGTTTAAAATAATTTGTGTAGAAGAATAAGCCTAGAGTCTATACATGCAAGGACATGTTTGGCAGTGTTTCCTCCTCTCCCTCCTTTTTTTTCAGTTGTAGGTGGTTTATTTGGTTTGGGGATGGTTTGTGGATCAGTTGTTCAAACTTAGGAGCAGACAGTATTCCATGATTATTTGAATTTATTTTTGGTCTGTGAGTATCATGACTTTTTGATTCCTCACTTTATTTTTTTTTCTTCCTTAGATTTTCCAGAGATTTACTTTATTTCTTTTGGGGTTTTTTAATTTTTTATTTTTAAATGTAAATTGGCAAATTATAGTTGTATATATTTATGGCATACAAAGTGATGTGATGATTTATGAATACAATGTGAAATAGTTAAAGCAAGCTAATTAACGTATCCATCACATCAAATACTTATTTTTTGTGGCAAGAACATTTAAAAAATTTACTCTCTTAGTAATTTTGAAATGTGCAATACATTATTATTTACTTTATGAACCACACTGTGCAATGTATCTCAGAGAAAAAATAACTTATTCCTCCTGTCTACTCCTGTCTAATTGAGGCTTTGTATCCTTTAACCACATTTAACCATCATCTTCCCATACCCACCCTCACCCCCACCTCTGCTAACCACCATTCTATTCTCTGCTTCCTTGAGTTGGATTGTTTTAGACTCTACACGTAAGTGAGAACATGCAGTATTTGTCTTTCTGTGCCTGGCTTGTTTCGCTTAGCATAATGTTCTTCAATTCTATCCATGTTGTTGCACATGACAAAATTTCTTTCTTTTTTTAAATCCGACTAGTACTCCACTCCATTGTGTCTATAAACCACCTTTTCTCTATCCATTCATCCGTGATGGGCACTTAGGTTGATTCTGTAACTTGGCTATTGCAAATAGGGCTGCAATGAAGGTGAACGTGCAGACGTCTCTTTGAAAATTGATGTAAAATCTTTTGGGTAAATACCCAGAAGTGATATTGCTGGATCATATGGTAGTTCCATTTTTAGTTTTTTGAGAAACTTCCATACAGTTTTCCATAATGGCTGTACTAATTCACATTCCCACCAACAGGGTGCAAGGGTTCCCTTTTCTCCATATCCTCACCAACACTTGTTAACTGTTTGTCTTTTTGATATTAGCGATTGAGACAGGAGTGAGGTGATATCTCACTGTGGTTTCAATTTGCATTCCTTCAACGATTAGTGATGTTGAACAATCCTTCACATACCCGTTTCTTTGTAGTAGATTTGTAAGGACTTACAATCAATTGCTGTGTTCCTTTACAGTGAACTTTCTATTCATTTTTACTTTTAGTGTTTATTTTTTCCCCAAATCTCCTCATATAGTTCTTTGCTAGGACGACCTCATTTGTTCATTCTAGGAAACAAAGGAAGAATGGATTTATGTACCTTTCACAAGGAAAGGGGGGAAGTCCAAGGTAGTCATGGCACCAGACATCCCATGTGGGAGTTGGGTAAGGACACTGAGGTGAAGGCAGAGACAGAGTTAATAGGTGAGGTGTGGCCTGAGGATTGAGAAAATACCCATAGGACCCTTGGGAATTTACCCAGGGCTTGGCATATGAACGTGGGTAGATATATTTTGATTGAATAACTAAAATGGGAAGTCTGATCCCTTCCCCTCTTTGATGCCTTGTTACAGGGACTCATGGAGCTAGAATCTGGGTCCAATGGAACAGACGTTACTGAGTTCATCCTGGTGGGCTTGGTGGAGATACCGGGACTTCAGCCAGTTGTCTTTGTGCTCTTCCTCTTAGCCTACCTGGTCACAGTAGGGGGAAACCTCAGCATCCTGGCAGCTATCCTGGTGGAGCCCAAGCTCCACACCCCCATGTACTTCTTCCTGGGGAACCTATCAGTGCTGGATGTTGGGTGCATCAGTGTCACTGTTCCCTCCATGTTGGGTCGTCTCCTGTCCCACAAGCATACAGTTCCCTATGGAGCCTGCCTCTCCCAGCTCTTCTTCTTCCATCTCCTGGCTGGGATGGACTGCTTCCTGTTGACAGCCATGGCCTATGACCGATTCCTGGCCATCTGCCGGCCCCTCACCTACAGCACTCGCATGAGCCAGACAGTCCAGAGGATATTGGTGGCTGTGTCTTGGGCTTGTGCCTTCACCAATGCACTCACCCACACTGTGGCCATATCCACACTCAACTTTTGTGGCCCCAATGTGATCAACCACTTCTACTGTGACCTCCCACAGCTCTTCCAGCTCTCCTGCTCCAGCACCCAACTCAATGAGCTGCTGCTCTTTAGTCTGGGTATCCTCATGGCAGGTGCACCTGTGATTCTCATCGTCACCTCCTATATCCATGTGGCAGCTGCAGTCCTGCGAATCCACTCTGCCAAGGGCAGGAAGAAAGCCTTCTCCACATGTGGCTCCCACCTCACTGTGGTGGGCATCTTCTATGGGACAGGCATCTTCAGCTACATGCGTCTGCGTTCAGCGGGGGCTTCAGACAAGGATAAGGGGATTGGTGTCCTCAACACTGTCATCAGCCCCATGCTGAATCCACTCATCTACAGCCTTAGGAACCCTGATGTGCAGGGTGCCCTGCGGAGGGTGCTCACAGGGAAGTGAGCGTTGGCATAAGGGGTGTCTTAGGAAGGTAGAAACCAGGGCAAGTGGTCCCTTTGAGCAAGATGACTTTTATTAGTAAGTAAGACTCTTTTTCATCAAGGAGACTCTACCAGATAATAGGTGTGCAGATTTTCTAGAACAGAACCCTTCGCTAGTCATCATTTGGTCCTAGGAACTCTTCCCAATCCAGATGGAGGTAGAACCCTGGAGGCTCTGTATCCTGGGAGGCTCATGGTCCTACAGGAAGGATCCTTGGTTTATTTTCCTGTCAGGATTCCCCCAAATACCAGCAAAGATTCTTTCCAAATTGGAATAAAGAAAGTCACAGCCTGGTGCCCAGTATTAGCACATCCTGCAAACAGGTTTCTCCTGAAAGCAGCTCCCCCACCTGTTTCTACACAGGATCCCACCTAAGGATACAGAACTTGTACAGTATAATTTGAGGCACTGATTTCCAGTACCCTGTCTACATTGCAAGATTCTAGGATATTTAACAGTAGATATTTATATTTCCTTTTGGATTTCTTCTTTTTTTTCCAAAATGGAAATATTCACGATATTAAATGTCCATCGATGGACAATTGAATAAGGAAAATGTGGTATATCTATATATATACCATGGACTACTACTCTGCTGTAAAAAAGAATGAAATTCTCCCATTTACAACAACATGGATGAGCCTGGAGAAATTTACATTGAGTGAAATAAGCAAAGCACAGAGGGATAAATCCCACATGTCCTCACTCATAAGTAGAAGCTAAGAGAGAAAGAAGGAAGGAAAGAAAGACCACAGTGGTGTGTTGGACTTGCAGAGGGATACAAAGTGGAGTGTAGGGAAAGGGGATGGTGAGGGAGTTCGGGGATAATTGGATAACGGGGTATAATTGCAATTTGTGGTAATGGGCATGCTGCCAGTATGGATCTGGGCATCACATCTTTGGCACAAGTGTTGACAATCAGCTTTGCATCTCATGAATATTCATAACCAATAAAAAATATAATCAAAAATAAAATTTTTCATTAGAAATTATGCTTATAAAAATGAAAACAAAATGAAATTTTACCAGTAGAAAGTTAAAGACAAAATATTTACCCTCTCTGTCCCCGCTCTTGAAAATTCAGTTCTCCAAAAGTCATTTTTAAGATTTTGGTACTTACCCTTGTAGTTTTTCAATACGTATATAAACATGTGTATGTATGTTTCATATCAGTAGGGATTTGTTATGTCATGTTTGTTTACATAGTAAGTGGTAGATTCTTTTACCTGTCAGATACTTAAAACTTACCTTACCCATTTTAATGGCTAACTAGCATTAATTTATAAGTAAACCATAATTTATTTAATCATATTTCTTTTGATGGAGCTTAGATTATTTCTAGATTTACTGCAATTATAATAAATAACATAAAGAATGTTCTTTAGAGGTGTGTTTCTATTATTCTGAAAATATATCCATAAGAGAAGTTCTGATAAGAAGATTCCTGAGTTGAATTAAATAAAAATTTAGATTATCAATATATGTTTTCCTCTTATCCTATGAAAATTTTGCACTATTTTATTATTCCAATGGTGAATGAAACTGCTTGTTCCCCAAACCTCTGACAGCCATGGCTGTTATAAGTAAATTCTTCTAATTTTGACAATATAATAGTTGAAAATCACTATTTATTATTTTAATATGTTTTTCTTTCGTGTTTGCATAAGGCTGAATATATTTTCAAATGCTTATTATCCAACATATGAACTGAATTGTGTTTCTCCCAAAATTCATATGTAGAAGCCCTCACTCCCAATGTGACTGTATTTGAAATATGTTCTTTAGGGAGTAAAGTTAAATGAAGTCATATGGCAGGGCCCTAAGTCAATAGGACTATGACCTTATAATAAGAAGAAGAAAAAGATTCTCTCTCTCTCTCTCTCCCTCTCTGCCTCTCTCCTTGTTATAAGAAGACATAGTGAAAGATGGCCATCTGTAAGCCAGGAAGAGAGCCCTTATCAGAACCTGGCCATGCTGGCACCCTGATCTCAAACTCCCAGCCTCCAGAATTGTGAGACAATAAATTTCTGTTGTTTACATCAATCAATCCATGGCATATTGTTATGGCAGCCTGAGCTGACTAATACAATTCATTTGTATTTCTTTACTGAGAATTGTCTTTTCATGTCCTTTGCCCCTTTTTCCACTTAACTGTTAATATTTTTCTTATCGATTTGTAGAAACTCTTTATACATTGCTGATATTAACCTTTTGACATACATTTTGCAAGTAATTCCACATTTCACCCAATTTGCCATTTTTCTTTCATCTTTATTTTTGGTATCTTCCATCAATTGGAAGTTTTATATTTTTATGTCTTCAAATATATTCTTTTTATAAGGTCATGGACTTTGTGTCAAACTTATAAGAAAATGTCTTCCCCATGCTAATATTAAGAATATTTATTTTTATTTTCCTCTGAATTTATGTTTCTTATTAATGTCCAACTAAATGCAATTGGAATTTACTAGTTACTCTCTTCTTTTACTGTTAGTTCAGTGGCATGAAGAACCCAAAATAGCTAGGTGGCAGTTTCAAATTCCAGTCTAACATGCATATTATTGTATCCCTGAATGCAAGCATTTCTCCCTTGGGAACCAAGCAGTAGAAACTAGCAGTGCTCACAATTGCAGGGTGAGGAAGCAAAAATTTTTTGGCACCTGAAATTTTTGCTGATATCTACTCATCAAATACAATCAGCATGATGTCATTAACAGTGGATTAGTATACTGTTGTGTAGAATGTCAAGAAAATAAAATCTTGAATGCTGTTATCGTTGGGCACAGTATTTAATATAGATCATTTAGGTCAATTTTGTTAGCTGTCTTAAGATAGTCTATATCCTTACTCTTTTTTTGAGAAAGTGAGTTAAATTCTCCCACTATAATAATAGCATCCATTAAGCTGTCCTCAAATGCTGATTTGTCTATTCCTTTTTTTAGAATTGTCAATTTTGATCAGTATACTTTGAAACAATATTATTGTGATATTTTCCTATTGGATTGACTTTTATCAAAATGAAATGCCTTTCTTTATCTCTAGTAATTGACTTGCCTTAAAGTGTGCTTTGTCTGATATTTAGTGTACTACTTTGGCCTGTTTTTCTGTTAGTATTTGCATGTTATAGTTTTTCCATCCTTTCACTTTTAGTCTTTCTATATTTACATCTTCAAGTGTCTCTTGTAAGCAGCATTAGGTAGGCTTCTTTTTTTCTTCTTAAAAACTGACTTTCAAGAAAAGTTTACTTCAATTATTTAGTTCATGTATCTAATATAATTACTTACACAATTAGGCTTCTATCTATCATATTACTGTTAATTTCCTCTGTGGTCATTCTGGTTTTTGTCGTTCTGTTTTGCATGTTTCCCTCCTTCTTTCCTGCCTTCTTTTGGACTAATTAATAATTATTACTATTTCATCTTTCCTTCTTTTTAATTGTTATATATGAGGGTACTTCAAAAAGTTCACGGGAAGATTTGTATTATCTCTTAATTCTATTTTTCCAAGAAGTTTCTGAGGTACCCTCATATTATTTCATGATTCTTCTAGTGGTTAGTCTAGAGAGGAAACAGTTATCCTTGACTTATTATGGCTTAATAAAATTCTTATGTTTACCACTTCCTTGATACTCCTAGAATTGGACTTAAATTCCTGTCTTTTGAATTATTGTTTTCATACATTTTGTCCTACATATATTTTAAACTATGCAAGATGTGACAATTGTTTCTTATACAGTCAATATTTATTGATATGTACCCATGTGTTTACACTTTTCTAGCTCATTTTTTCTTCCTGCATTTTTATCTGATGCTCTTTTTTCTTCTTTCCATTTTCATTTCCTTTCAGGCATTCCCACTTCCACCCCAAGAAACTTCCTTTAGATGTTCTTTTAGTACAAGCAGGTAACACATTCTTTCATTTACTGTGAAAGATGTCTTCATTGGGTATGGGATTTTAGATTGGCAATTATTTGCTTTCAGCATTTTAAGGATGTTATTCAGTTGTCTTCTAGTCAACATTATTTATTGCTTCTTTGGAGATAACGTATCTTTTTTTCTTCTGGCTAATTTTAAGATATTCTCTTTGCCTTTGGTTTTTACCATTTGATTAAGATGTGCCTAGGTGTAGTTCTATCTGCTAATATTGCTTGGAGTTTGCAGTGCTTCTTGAGTCTGTCAATGAATGAATTTTATCAATTTGGGGAAATTATTAGGTTTGCCCCTTCCAATGGCTCCTACCTCAATTCTTTGTCTTCTCTTGTTTGGGGACTTTCATTATATGCGTATTAGGCCTTTTTAGCATGTCATGTCCTTACACTCTTTTTTCTTACACATTTCTTTTTCCCCAAACTTCACTGTGAATATTTCCTATTGACCTATTTTCCAGTTCATGAACCAATCTCTTGCTTGTTAAGCCCATTCATTAAACTGTTAAATCCATATATTAGGTTTTTCAGTCCCAAAATGCCCATGTGTTTCTTTTTTAAATATTCCAGTCCACTGGTAAAATCATTTATCCTTCTGTTTATTTGTTTATCTTTTCTTCTATTTTCTTAACATGTTAATCATAGTTGTTTAAAAATCTTTGTCTTCTTAAACCAGTAGCTGGATCAGCTGTAAGTTTGTTTCTGTTGCCTGCTTTTTCCTCTTGAATATTGATGATAATTTCTTGCTTCTTTGTATGTCTAGTAATTTTATATTGTATACTATACTTTGTTTATCTAATAATTGTAGGAACTGTAGATGATGTTGTATTCCACCTGACAAGGTTCCCCCTTTCTTCTGTTAGATTGACAAAATGAAGGGTAAATCACTGTGATTCAGCAGGGATTGAGCTGGGATTGACCTGGAGGATTACAGTCTTAGTAAAACTCTGTCTCTGCTGTTCCTTGAGCATGCCTCTCCTGGGCTTTTAATTGAGATGCTCAGCCCCCAAAGATAGCAGGAAGTATAGCTGTCTTTCTAAGGTCCCCAGCCCAGCTTTCCAGACCCCCACACCATGCAGTTTCAAAATCTGGCAAATGTCTTGAGACAATGACTGTGGCATTTCAGTCATTATCTCTTCAAGCATTATCTTTTCCCCATGGCCTCTGAACAACTTTTACAGCTCCAGTTAAATGTTGCCTTTATCAGTCTCTATCATTCTATTCTTAATGTTTCTGACAGCCTTCCTTTCCCATCTTTTGTTTTTACATATCTCGGTGCTACATTCTGGATGAGTTATTCTAGTCTATACTCTGATCTTCTTCTCTGTCTACTCTCCTGCTAAAACTGTTCATTGCATTTTTAAGTTATTGTATTTTTTCCACTTATAAAAGTTCTATTGATTTTAGAATTTTATTTTAAGTCACTTTTTATAGTTTTTGTTTACAGATATTTGTGAGTTTGTTTTTATTACTTTAAAAAGAGTCAGCATAGCCACTTATTATTTGAACAATTAAATATATAAAGTATTTGTGGATCTGTTCCATTGACTCTTTTCTATGATTCTTGACCAAGATACTTCGTTTCTTTGTGTGACTATTATGGGTTGAACTGTATTCCCCCCCCCCCAAAAGAAGATATATTGAATTCCTAACCCTCAGTATTTCAGAATGTGACTTTATTTAGAAATAGGGTCAATGCACATGTAATTAGTTATGTTAAAATGAGGTAGAACTGGAGTAGGGTGGGCCCCTGAACCAATATGACCAGTGTCTTTGTAGGAAAATGATCATGTGAAGACGTGCTGAAGATGGCAGAGATTGGGGTGATGCATCTGCAAGTCAAGGAGCACCAAAGATTGCCAGCAAACCACCAGGGCTAGGAGGAAGCAAGGAAGGATTTCCATATAGGTTCCAGAGAGAGCATGGCCCTACTGACACATTAATTTCAGACTTCCAGCTTCCAGAACTGTGAGACAATGAATATCTGTTGTTTTAATCCCAGTTCGTGCTACTTTGTTATGGTAGCCCTTGGTTACGAGTACACCTGGTTTTCTTTGACTATATGCTAATAGGTTATGTGCTGGTGAAAAGTTATTTATATGAATAATTTTACATCTAGGATGAAGTTATCTTCTTCGAAAGATCATTTACTTCTACCAGAGAGGATTTGCTTCTGCCTGGTATCTGGTGGCATTACCTATCTAATACAACTTTAAACTGGTTCAAGGCTTAAAGATGTGACCACAAAGTTAATGAGCACCTAGGTTGAAAATCCATATAAAGGCTGATTTGCCTTGATCTCCCTGTTATTCCATTAGTGCAATACTGCAGTAGTTTTCCTCTTTTTCCTAAGAATTACTTAGGAAAGTATATTTAATTTCCCTGTGAATTGTGCTGATATTTTATCTTCTGCTATCATTTATAATTTTTTACTTATAGTACTTGAATAGTTTTATATTTAGAAAAATGTCACTAAACAATGAAAAGCCTCAATATTTATATATGACATCCTTAAGTGGGATCCCTGGAGCCAACAATGTGAGCCTAATAAGGGGGTGGTCAGCTCCCCACAGGGTCAGGGTTATAATTCTTTACAGTGAGAGTAAGTGGCAGATATAATGGGAGATCAAGAGAGTTGCACTGGAGGCAGCAGCTGGAAGTCCATTTTATCCCTATGGACTGGACTATTAGGGAAAGAGCAGAGATTGCTATTACTGAGATATGGATGTCCTAAGATCAATCCTAGGACATAGTCCATGTTATATTGGAAACAGTAGTTATCACAAACATCAGAAGCTAAAAGTATATTATTTGGGGAAAAGGGGCTAATTGGAAGAGAATGGGAGAGTAAGTCACATAGCATAGTTAAGATTAGGTACCTTAGAATCAGACAAATGCAATTGTGAACCCCTGCTCCTCAAATTTCTGTGTGGCTTTAGGCAAGTTACTGAATCACTCTGAACCTCAATTTGTTTACCTATAAATTGGGAATAACAAAGGTACCTGCCTCATAAAATTGCTATAATTGTTGAATGGCATTTAATGTAGATAAAGCTCATGGTATAGTGTCGTGTACATATTAAACACATGATAAATGTTACCAGTTGATATTATGTTAATAACATCACTGGCAGTCCTCTACTAGGAACTTTATGTGTGTTACTTTATTTAATTCTCCCAGCAAACCTAAGAGGGATATAACTCTCATTTCACAGTTGTGGAAACTGAGGCCCAAAGGGGGTTAACAGTCGCTGATAAATGGAAGAGCAGTTCTCTCCATCTACAAAGGCTTCCTACAGGGCGTATGCTATCACATGGGGCTGGGTGAATGGCTAATTGTTTGAGGAGGGTGTCTGAAGGTTGCTCTACACAACCACTCCAATTTCCTCTTTCATCATCTCTATCAGTAGATCTCAGCTTCTAAGTGCCTGGCCCAGAAAATGATAGTGGGGGGCAACTTCCCAGCCCCCTGCCCCAGCTCCTCCTTGCACAGCACAGCACTTCTGCCACCTCTCCCAAGATCATGATGGGACTCCCTGGACACAGTCCCTGCGGCCCTCACTAATAAGGTCCTGGGTGGGAACGTACTTTGTTCTGGAGGTCTCATTAGGAATTTGAAGTTTGAAAGGGCTTCTCCAGTTTTTGCCTCGCTTCTTAGGTTTCCCCTCATCCTTGGATCTAAGGCAGTTTTCCTCCTCATCCTCAGGTTTAGGAGTCAGCCTATCTCTGCCCCCAGGTCTTGTTTGGAGTAGGCATCTGGGAGAGCAAATCCCTCAATCTGGGGACCCAGATTTGGTCCTGGATCCACCTCTGGTTCCCTGAGTGACTTTGGGAAGGCAGACAGCTCTCTGTGTCCCCATATGTTAAATGGAGTTGTTAGAATATCTCCCTGAACTATGCCCGCAGGCTAATATAGGGGATGGAGATGAAGACCTTGCAGAAATTCTAAATCGCCACAGAGCTGAGGCCCCACTGCTTCGCCACTGCAGTGTTTGTTAGGGCTTGTATTATTCACCTGTCTTCGGCTCTCCCCACACCCTCCTCTGCCTTCTTGGGACTACTTTTGAGGTCCCAAGAGGATAACACAGTGGTGGAAAAGCCCCATGACATAAATGGTGTCAGCCTCTCTTTATCTCATTTCCATATAAATGGCCCCTTTGTTCGCTTTTGGAGTGGCTGATTGAGCCTGTGTGGCTTCTTACCTTCTTCATCCTTTTGCAGGAAACCCCACTGGCCTCTGTGTCCTAACAAGGTGAGTTCTTTCACGGCCCTCCCTCTGCTCCTGTGTAACAGGAAGGGACTTTTGCTGCTGCTCAGTGAGGCAAACCTCCTGGTTTTTTACTGTTGTGCAATCGAAGTCTCAAAAGCCAAAATAAAAGATTTGCTCAGGATGACATATCAAGTGAGCAGAAGAGCTGACACCATACTGGGGGTTGAGGCTCCTTTTCCAGGCACCTTTACAATCACCTCTTTTTTAGGTGAAGTTTGTTTTCAGATTCTGTTAGGGGTGAGGGGAAGGAGACGTAGTGTTCAGCTTCCCTGCACAGAGTTCAATCCTTCCAGGACAGCTGGACCAGATCCCCAAGACCAGCCCTGATGCATAAAGGACCTGTTGGAGCTTCAGAGCAAGGAGTGGACACAGCATCATGAGGGAAGCCCGGGGCTCATGTGGCCTCCCAAGAGTGGTAATCTAGAAGGACCTCCTCATCAATGATCACTTGTGTGATCTCATCTGCCACAGACATCCTGGATGGATAGTCCCATGGGCAATCCAGAATTGTGCAGATCTTACATAAGCTTTGTCTCCTGTTGATTGAGGGCCAGACAGCAGCTACTATGGGAGCATACCATTCTGGCATGGTTTGCTTGTTTTTAGAAAATATTTCTTCTGAGTGTAAAAAATATTTACGATGTTTATATAAAAAGCTGCATGTGAGTGGGTGGAATGCTACAACTGCATGCCCCGTCTAGACAAAGGGAGGAGTCATCACCGTAGTAGAAACCTATGCCTTTCACTAGGCTCTTTTCCTCCTCCAAATCATTATTCCTTCAAAGTCTAGCACAAATTCCAACTTGTTCAGAAACCCTTCCCTCATTTCTATTGGCCACAGTGATGTCCTGTTTGTCAGAAATCCTATTTGTCAACCACTGTAGTCATTCATTATTTATGGAATCGAGCATAAGTAAAATGGGTTTATGCATATTAGTTCCTAAAGATGAATCAGACATGAATCTTGTCCTTAAATTGAACTAAATGGATTAGGCTAAAGAGCTAAATGATTGTGCTAGGAGGTACAGTGATAAGGGCCATGTAGAATATAATGAAAGTGCATTGGAAATGTCGAAGACATAACTATCACTTTAAAATAGGTACAGATCAGGGATATATTTCTGGAGGAAGTAGTATTTAAGCTGAGTCTTGAAGACCTTGACCATGTGACATGGGAAGGACACTCTATGTAGAGAAAATAGTATAATCAAAGATGGGGATATAGGAAATCACAGCATTTGCAACCTGATGACATGGGTTAAATTAAAGACGGAACTCAGGGGGCAGCTGCTGATGGCCATTACCCACCCAAGGTGCTCCTTGAGCTACTGTAGCCTGCAAAGCAAGACCTTGGCACAGCCATAGAGACTGTGGGAGTGATCTTTGAATCATGAGAGTGTGTCACAGATAGAATCAGAGAGTTGAAGGAGAAGGGTGTGGCTTTATGATCCTTCAGATGCCTTGGGTCACCTGGAGTGGTAGTATGTGTAGTGGTTACAAGCAGGGCCCCTGCAGTCAGACTGCCTGAGCTGAAATCCTGCCTGTGCCACCTGCTCTATGTAATCTATGATCTTCTTTCTGTAAAATAGGGATTAAAAATGATATTCATCTCATGGGGACGTTGGAGGAATAAGTAAGCTAATACATGTAAAGCATTTAGAACAGTGTGCATGGTCCCTAGCTCAGAGGAAATGTCCCAGTAATGGTTAGCTGTGAGTGTTATCAGGGAATTCCCCAAGGAAACTGTGTCAGTATCAAAGACATTGGGGCAGCCTAAATGGTGAATTTTGTAGGGAAAGGGATTTCTGGTTTCTCTTTTGTCCAGTCAGTTTATTGTGATGTATTTAGTAGGTGTGTCATGGTCAGCCCCCGGGAGATGGTACTAAATATCATAAAAAATAATCAGCATTAATCGTATACAATTTGGGAAGTAGAGAAGCGTTGAACGGAGACAATAATAACCACCTTTATTGCTACTAAAACTACTGATAAATTTTGGTGTTTCATTCTAGTATTATTTCTGTGTGTGCATGTGTTTGGTAATAAAAGCCATGTTTTATAATTTTGCACCCTGCTTTAATCATGTAACATTATATCATAAGAATTTCACTTTTTAAAAAATGTGTTTTTTGAATGGATTTTTTATTATGTCTCCCATCAACATATACTGATGGTATATAAGGAGATTAGGATTTTTGTATATGAGTATTTGCTTTTATCTTGCTTCTCTTGTTTTAGTAACTCTTTTCTTATAGACAATCCAGTAGCCCTTTTCTCTTCTTTCCAACATATAAACTTTATTTTTATATTTTTGGCATTAACTTTGCTAATGACTCTAAAACAGCTATTTTTAAAAAATGAATGTAATTGGGGGTGTCCGTCTGTGCTCCTGATTTTCATGGGATAATTTGCTCTTCTCTTTAGGAAGAATGTTGTAGTATCCTTCTATTCTTAGATAACAACTGTTTTTTTCTTCTGAATAAAGAATGGATCTTGAACTCTAAAAGTATGTTTTAGGCAATTTATCTAATGTATTATATAAATATGCTGACATATTAAATCATCCCCAATTTCTTATAAGAGTTGTAACTAAATAATGGTTAAATTATTCTGTTAAATATTCTGATTTTTAAATTTTCCTGTAGTTATATTTCATATTTTGTTTCTACAGTCATAACTAATGTTCTTCAGTGATATTTTTTCTACCCAAAATTTTTAGATTTTAGTGTCATCTGTATGCTAACTTTATGAAAAGTATTGGGCTTCTTATATCTTTTCCTGTGCTACAGGCCAGTTTATAGAGCATGAGAATATCCTATTTATTAAAGTTTAAGCAAAACCTTTCTCAACAGCTTTATGAGCACAGAGATTGCTACTAGGATAATTATTTACTTATTTTATATTTAATCAACAAATAACAATTTTATGTATTTATGAGGTACAAGGTGATATTTTGATACAAGTTTACATTGTAGAATGATTAAATCAAGTTTATCACCTCACATACTTATCATTTTTATAGTGAAAACATTTAAAACCTACTCTTTTAGCAATTTTGAAATATACAGAGCGTTATTGTTTATTATAGTCACCATTCTGTGCCATAGATCACTAAAGCTTATTTCTCCAGTCTAGTTGAAATTTTGTACCTTTTGATCAGCATCTGCCCCCCACCCCCCCAGCCTCTGGTAACCACCAATCCACTCTCCACTTCTATGAGTTTGACTTTTTTAGATTCCACATGTAAGTGAGATCATGCAGTATTTGTCTCTCTGTGCCTGGCTTATTTAACCTTGCATAATGTCCTCCAGGTTCATCCATGTTGTCACAAATGACAGGATTTCTTGCTTTTTAAAGGCAGAATAGTATTCCGTTTTATTTATATACCACATTTTTTAATGTTTATTATAATTTTAGTTGTATTAGTTAAGATACTATCCATTTCAGTTGACAAGGTTATTTTTCTTTTTTAAAAATAATTATTAGCATATTCATTCTTATGAATGATGATTTTTCTTTATGCCATTTACCCAACCTGTCCCTCCCCAAACTCCCTCCCTCCCTCCTCCCCATCTCTAGTGAATTTAGGTTTGTTCTCTCTTTCTGAAAGCTCAATGAATTGTTGTCTTTTCTTTCTTTCTTTCTCTCTCTCACTCTTTCTTTCTTTCCTTCTTTCTTAGCACGCAGTTATGAGTGAGAACATGTGGTATTTCTCTTACTTAGTTTGACTTATTTCACTTAACATAATTTTCTCCAGACTCATCCATGTTGCTGCAAATGGCAGAATTTCATTCTTTTTTATGGCTCATACTCCATTGTGTACATATACCACATTTTCTTTATCCAGTTGTCCATCAGTGGACACTTAGGTTGGTTCCAT
Source organism: Galeopterus variegatus (assembly GCF_000696425.1). Lineage (NCBI taxonomy): Eukaryota > Metazoa > Chordata > Mammalia > Dermoptera > Cynocephalidae > Galeopterus > Galeopterus variegatus. The sequence goes on along the minus strand of NW_007726136.1, from coordinate 1,470,420 downwards.
ATTTTGGCCATTGTAAATAGAGTTGCAATGAACATGGGAGTGCAGTCATGACTCTGACATGATGATTTCCATTCCTTTGGATATATACCCAGTAGTGGGATTGCTGGATCATATGGTATTTCTATCTGTATTTGTTCGAGAAACCTCCATACTGTTTTCCATAATGGCTGTGCTAATTTACAGTCCCACCAACAGTGTAGAAGAGTTCCCCTTTCCCCACATCCTTGCTAGTATTTGTTATTCTCGGTCTTTTTCATAATGGCTAGTCTCACTGGGGTGAGGTTATATCTCAATGTGGTTTTGATTTGCATTTCTCTGATGACTAATGATGCTGAGCATTTTTCGTGTACCTGTTGGCCATTTCTATGTCTTCCTTTGAAAAGTGTCTATTCATCTCCTTTGCCCATTTTTAAATTGGATTATTTCCTTTTTTACTGTATAGTTGTCTGAGTTCTTTGCATATTATGTATATTAATCCCTTGTCAGATGTATAGTTTGCAAATATATTCTCCCATTCTGTAGGTTGTCTTTCCACTCTGTTGATTGTTTCCTCTGCTGTGCAGAAGCTTTTTAGTTTGATATAATCCCATTTATTTTCTTTTGTTGCTTGTGCGTTTGGGGTCTTATTCGTAAAGTCTTTGCCCAGTCCTATTACCTGTAGTGTTTCCCCCATATTTTCTTTTAGTAATTTTATGGGTTCATGTCTTATATTTAAGTCTTTAATCCATTTTGAGTTTATTTTGGTATATGGTGAGAGGTACAGGTCCAGTTTCATTTTTCTGCATATGGATGTCCAGTTTTCCCAGCACCATCTATTAAAGAGGCAATCTTTTCTCCAATGTATGTTCTTGGTACCTTTGTCAAAGATCAGTTGGCTGTATATATGTGGGTTGATTCCTCAGTTTTCTATTCTGTTCCATTGATCTGAGTGTCTGTTATTATACCAGTACCACACTGTTTGGTGGTAGCTTTGTAATATAATTTGAAGTCAGGTAGTGTTATGCCTCCAGCTTTATTTTATTTTATTTATTTATTTATTGCTCAGGTTTGCTTTGGCTATTTGGGGTCTTTCATTGTTCCATATGAATGTTTGGATTACTTTTTCTGTTTCTATGAAGAATGTCATTGGTATTTTGAGGGGTATTGCATTGAATCTGTAGATTGCTTTGGGTAGAATTGACATTTTCACTGTTAATACTTCCCATCTGAGAGCATAGTATGTCTTTCCACCTTTTTGTGTCCTCTTTAATTTCTTTCAGTAGTGTTTTGTAGTTCTCACTGTAGAGACTTTCACCCCCTTGGTTAAATTGATACCTAGGTACTTTATTTTTATTTATTTATTTTTTTTTTTTGGCAACTATTGTAAATGGACTTGCTTTCTTGATTTCATGTTCTGCTAGTTTGTAATTGGAGCATAAAAACACTATTGATTTTGGGGTGTTAATTTTATATCCTGCAACCTTACTGAAATTGTTAATCAGCTGTAAGAGTTTTTTGGTAGAGTCTAAAGGTTTTTCTGCATATAAGATCATGTCATCACCAAACACAGACAGTTTGACTTTGTCCTCTCTGATCTGGATGTCCTTTATTTCTTTCTCTTGCCTGATTGCTCTGGCTAGTACTTCCAATACTGTGTTAAATAGGAGTGGTGAGAGTGGGCATCTGTTGTAGTCTTTTTACCGATTCATCTGATGATGAACACCTAAGTTTCTTTTGTATCTTAGCTATTGAGAATGATGCTGCAATGAATATGGGAGTGCAAATATCTCTTCAGCAGAATGGTTTTAGTTCCTTGGATATATACTCAGAAGTGGTATTGCTGGATCATATGGTAATTCTGTTTTTAAATTTTTGAGACACCTTTGTACTATTTTCCATAATAGCTGCATTAATTTACATTCCCACCAACAGTGCAAGGGATTCTTTTTTCTCCACACTCCCATCAACATTTGTTATCTTCATCTTTTTGATAACAGCTATTCTAACAGGTGTGAGATGATATCTCATTGTGGTTCTAATGTGCATTTCCCTGATGATGAGAATTCTTTTAGGTACCTATTAGCCATTTGTATGTCTTCTTTCAAGAAATGACTATATAGGTCTTTTGCCCATTTTTTTAAATTTTAAATTTTATTTCATTTTATCAATATACAATGTGGTTGATTATTGTGGCCCATTTTTTAAACTGGGTTGTTTCATTGCTGTTGAGTTGTTTGAGCTCCTTATGCATGTAAATATTAGCCCCTTACTAGATGTATGGCCTGCAGATATTTTTTCCCTATCCATGGGCTGTCTCTTTACTCTATTAATTGCTTCCTTTGCTGTGCAAAAGCTTTTTATTTTGATACAATCCCATTTGTTTAATTTGGCTTTTATTGCCAGTGCTTTCAGGGTCATAGCCAAGACTGGTCATATCCAGACCAATGTCATGGAGATTTTCCCCTATGTTTTCTTCTAGTGGTTTTACAGTTTCAGGTCTTACATTTAAGTCTTTTATCCATTTTTAGTTCATTATTGTATGTGATGAGAGATAAGGGTCTAATGAAGATATCCACTTGTCCCAACAACTTTTATTGAGACTGCCCTTTCCCCATTGTGTGCTTTTTGGCAACTTTGTCAAAAAACAATTAGCCATAAATACATGGATTTATTTCTGGGCTCTCTATTCTTTTCCATTGGTCTATGTGCCTGTTTTTATGTCAGTACCATGTTGTTTTCATATAGTTTTGTAGTATAATTTGAAGTCAGGTAGTGTGATGACTCCAGCTTTGTTCTTTTTGCTCAAGATTGCTTTATTGAATATATGAGTTTTTTTGTGGTTCCATATGAATTTTTAAATTGTTTTTTTCTATTTTTGTGAAAAATGACATTGGAATTTTGATAAACATTGCATTGAATCTGCAGATTTCTTTGGTAGTGTAAACATTTTAACAATATTAACTCTTCCAATCCCTAAACACGGAATATCTTCCCATTTATTTGTGTCAATTTTTTCATCAAAGTTTTGTAGTTTTCAGTGTACAGATCTTTCACCCCTTTAGTTAAACTTATTTCTAAGTTGGGTTTTCTTGTAGCTATTGAGAATGGGATTGTTTAGTATAATTACCAGGGTTACACATCACTTAGTGGCTGAGCTGGCATTCAAACTGTGCTTTCCACAAGAACTTCATCCTTCAGGAAGCCTTTCCAGCCCTGCCAGTCTTGGTTCCAGTCACCGTGGTAAGACATGATGTGTACAGACATACAGTGTATATATGCAGACAGCAAGGTCTGTACAGACAATTTGCAATTACCCAAACCAGTAAAAGTGACTGGCAGCACATGTAAACCACAGCCCTTTGGTCCTGGTGGGAATTACACTCTGCACTGGGGGAGGAAGATCCCAGCATATCTGTAATTCATATTCATATGTGTAATTCAGTTTGGCTTAGGCTGAGATTAATAACTGAACTAGCTCCCATTTCCTGAGCATCCTAGCAGCAGGAGGGAATGACCCAGAATGCAGGAGGCAGTGAGCAGATTAAGCACTAACCCTCCATAATTAGCCCCCACATGGAGTAAACCTGCACATTTACATGGGTCATCCTGCATGACCCTGGGCGATTTCCTGCCTCCTGCTTCCTCCATTAAACGGTGATCACCCCAAGTGCGCCGACCATGTGATCACCTCCTCCTTCATCCTGAGCCAATGCAGGCCTCTGCACCCGAGGGATATGCCATCCCCACGCTGCCGGACTGATGCAGCAGTAGGCTCCAATGTAAGCGGCTTATGAAAGCTGCGGTAAAGGAAGGGGGAATCCCATCTGGGGCCGCGGTCCTTGAGAAGGGAAAGAGCCAATATGGTATGATTTCCAGAGCCCTGCTCCACCAGCTGGTGCCCAATACACCAACCTTAGCCTAAAGCTTTGATACCCATGAAAAATGCAGCTGCTGCAAAGCCAGTTTACACGGGAGGGTCTGAATGAGAGACCTGAGAGTGGATCTGAAGGAGGGAGGGTGATGGGGAAACCACACGAGAGCGAAGCCTCCAGAGAGCAAGGCTGCACAGGTGCAGGACAAACACCTCCTGAGCCCACCCCCCTCCTGATGTGTGTGGCAGGAACAAGCAGCACACACACCCGTGGATCATCCCAGCCCTGCCCCCGGTGCAGCCCACGTTCCACTGTCCACTCGCCTCGCTCAGCCAGTGAGCGGGAACCGGTCTGTATGTGGGATCCGAACCCTCGGGCGGGAGCGCCGCCACGCTTCCCAAGCGGCGCACTTATCCAGTGCGCCACCGGGCCGGCCCCATAATTATTTCTTTGACAACTTTTTTCCTCACTTTCTCCCCATTTCTGGTTTATTTGTGTTTTTGTATTGTTTTTGAAATATTTTAATTTGTATTTTCCTATAATTGTACCTATTTTATTAAAAATTTCCATTTAAATAGTATACTGTTATAGGGAATATTCTCTTAAAATTTAATTTTCTTCCTTTGCATCTTTGGCTCTTCATTCCTCCTAGTTCCTAATTGTTTGTATTCATGCATTTTCTTGTTTATATCTGTAGTTGCCTAGGTTTCAGTCTATTTGCTCATTTAAATTAATTTATTTAATATTTCTTCCATTTTTCTGATTTATTACTCATTCATTTATTCTATCACTCTGTTCCTCACCCATGCAATCTTTTCCAGAGAAAATTAATATTTCTAGTTTCTTGAGTGTCCTTCTGGATATATATTTACAGGAAAATAGATGTGTGTGTGTGTCTGTCTGTGTGTATATATGTCTATGTGTGCCTTTCCCTCCTTTTTAATGCAAACCAAAGCATACCATATTCATTATATAAGTTGTATCTTACATTTAATAATAAAGCTTTGAGATATTTTAAATCCACCTAGACAGAGCTGCCTTGTTTCTCCCCATTGCTGCATGGTATTTCTGTTTAATAATATATCATAATTAATTTAACCAGCCCTCTAATGATGAATATTAGATTATTTTAAATTATTAGTTATGACAGACCATGCTGCAACAAATAACCTCATAGTATGTCATTTCTTGTATGTAACCCTATATCTATTGAATAAATCCCCAGAAGTAGAATTGCCAGGTAAAATGAGAAACAAATCCATAATTTTAAAAGATATTGCCAAATTGCCCTTTTTCCTTTGAAGTTATATCAACTTGTATTCCACTGATGACCTCTGAGAGGGCCTGTTTACCCACATCCTGTCAAACAAATAAAGGAGAATGGCTCAATGACATGTATACCAGACCTGCTAGAACAGCATTTATTGGGAGAAAACTCACAGAGACAGGAGTGGTATCAAGAATGCAGGTCCCCCATGCCCATTACATTCTGGAACATCACCCCACTCTTCTTAGACTGCATGATTGGGAAAATACCAGCCTCTCCCTGGTGTAGTCAGAGGGCTTGGGTCCAAGCCTTGGAGCTGCAGCTTTGCAATATGGCAGAACCTCTGACATGAACTCCACTTCAGCATGGAAACAGGATCATGGACCTTAAGACTCAGGTACAGGCAATTTCCATAGAACTTTGCAGAAGGCCAGTCTGCACAGCATCAGTCATGGACAAGTTAAACCTTACTTATCAGAGAGTTTTTGGTCTTTTCCATATGATAGGAGAAAAATGGTATTGTGTTGTAGTTTAATTTTCATTTCTCTAATTTAGAGCAAACATGATCATATTTTCTTGATTTAAGAGATATTTGAATATTGTATTAAATATTCAAAATGTTGTCAATATCATTTGCCCAGTTTTCTATTGAGTTGTTGTTCTATATAAATGAGAGGTAGCTCTTTATTTATTAGAGAAATTGGCTCATTGTCTTTGGTATTGGTTGCAAATATTTTTTCCAAATTTGCTGTCTTTTGGTTATGCTTATATCAATTATGTACATTAATTAGAGTTCCATTGAGGAAGTAGAAACACTATGAGTATTTAGAACAATTTATTATAGGAATTCGACTTTAAACTACATTTGAAGTGAAAGGAGCTGGGGAAATAATCTGAAAAAGAGGAAAGAAGATCACTACCCAGCTCTGGTGTGGGTGCAGGAGTTGCAAGTTGCAGGAAAGTGGGCAAATCCGGCTGGTGGACTGGAACTGTGAAGGGGGCTGTGTGGAAATCTGGAGGGTATTGACTCTTCATGGCTACCACCTCTGAGAGTTTACAGCAAAGAAAAAATATCTGGCCACTCTTGATCAGCAGGGCGGCAGTTAGGAAGGGGAGCTCTAAACAGAGCAAGAAAAAGAAAGAACAAACTGGACCTGCAACACTCCTGTGTCCTTGCTGTTCCTCTCCACCTCCAAACTCCAGGGCATAAGGGCTGCTGCTTCACTTACTCCTTAAAACTATCATGCAAACTCCCTTTGCAGCCAACCCTAAATTGGAACATTACAGGGAATGAGATTTTGTTCTTCTGAACACTGATTTAATCCCTATGTTCTAATGTGTGTTGATTTCACTATCTCCCTTTTCCTCTCCTCCAGATATTCTTTAGTTTTTTGTTTTCATTCTGTTTGGTCCAACTGTTTCTTAAGGGTTTTTTTAAATATTAGGTTTTATTTTTTTTTTATTTATTTTTAATTGGGTTGTGATCAAATATTGTCTATCTTATTTATTATTTTGAAAATTGCTGAATTTCTGGTTTTATATATTCTCTTTTAAGGGATGAATGTTTTGTTGGCACTTGGGAAAGGTGTATATTATCAATTAGTTTTACCTCTTGAATAATTATACTGAGGATATTTTAAAGGCCTTACTTTATTCTGTCAACTTAACTCTTTATGGACTGAAAGCCACTGTTATACTGTTTCTGGCTATTTCTCCTTGAACATCCTGTACTTTTTGCTTTATGTACCAATGCTATATATTTGGGGCATTCATTGTCATAACTGTTGTATCTTGCACCCTTTATGATTACAGAGTGCTCTTCTTTTTTTCTCATTTACTGCCTTTTTTGAATTGAAATTGATCTTATGTTAACATCATGATCCCTGCTTTACTTTTGTTTACATTTGACTGGTATTCCTTGACCTTTCAACCTTTCTAATTAATTTTGTTTTGGCATCAGCCTAGAGTTGGATTTTTTAGATTCAATCTGAAATTCTTTTATTTTATTACATGAGTTTAAACCATTCAACTTTATTGTTATACATATATTTGATGCTAATTTTACTGTATGATTTCATGTTACACTTTTTACTTTTATTATTTAAAAATTCTATTACTGTAAGTTCTGTTTCTTTTACTTTGTTTTACATGTGTGTTTCCTCTCATAATTTGGAAGATTTGTTCTAGGGATAACTTAATAACTACATAAATTGGAGTTCTAAAACTCTATGTTTTGGGACAATATCTACTAATTCCCTAGTATAATCAATGATAAAATTAGTATATTTTCTTTTCTTCCACGTTTTCCACTCTCTCCTGTACCATGTGATTTATTGACTTCATTATCTTAATCTTTTCCTTTATACTCATTATGTACTTACACCTCTATTACACAATTTATCAGGTTCAAATGTTATCCTTTAACACTCAGCTACAGAAGATGGGGAAATCAGCACATTTATACTTCCTCCAATGTCCTCTCTTCCTTTCTGTTAATTATAACCATTTAACCTTTTCAGATTTTATAAACATTTATGCTTTATTTTATACCTATAATTTCTCTAAATGTTTTAGTTTTACCTCTATGGTAAAATAAATTTAAAACTAATCATCAGCTCATATACTGTATATTTTCCATTTTTCTCTCTGTTGACTGAAGTCTGTTTTCTTTTTTAAGCCTCTGTTTTTACCAATGGCTGATGTTAACAATATTTCTTCAATTTTTTCATTGCCAAATTAACTTTATACTTGAACAATAGTCTGGATAGTTATAATATTTTGGGGTCTCATTTTCTTTCCTTTGAGGCATTGTAGGCATTTTTCCATTATATTTCAGCTTTGAATACTACTTTGGAGAAATGACAGGCTATTTTTTTCACTGAAATCCAATAACATGACATTGATATATAACAGTGCTGGAACTCTGTACAAGTTCTTCCTGGGACAAAGTACACCCTTTCAATTTGTAGATTCAAATACTCTCTTGTTTCTGGAAATTTTTTATTAACATTTACTTTTAAATAATTGTTCTTTCCCATTATTTTTATATCCTTCTTTGGTGACTCCAATTGTACATATGTTATATCTTCTTTGTCCCATATCTATTATTCTTCCTCTTTTTCCATTTCATCTTGTATCCTTTCAAATACTGTTTCTGTACCTATCTGAGTTTTTCCCATCATGCCGTCTTTTCATTCTGTAGTAACTTTAGATTTCTTTAACATTTTTTCCTGTCATCTTCCAGCTCATATTTCATGTTCTTCTTCCTTACCTCTTATATTTATACTCTTCCTTCCTATTTTGTAGAGAGAAATGTTTTCTTATTTTTTTTTTAGATTGGTTGTAATCCTTTGCCACAATTTTTATCTGTTCCATGGCAGTCTTCTCCTTTGGAGTGAATTTTATCTTCCATCTGTTTTTCTTGTTTCTTTCCTTCCTTTTTCTTATGCAACCTTTGTATAGATTCTGTGTTCGTTTGTTCATGAATCCTTGAATAAAGCAAATGTTTGCTGAATAAGACATTTGCAAGATACTTGTATCAAAAGAGGCTGAGATTATGTTTCAGGCTAGCAGGAACTTATCTTGTGATTCAAAATTGTAAGAAAGTTATTTTACCCTTTACTTGCCTGTAGTCAATGTCAATAGGTAACTGTAGAGCTGCTGTGGTGTCTTTTCCTTATCTCTCATCCCTAATCTCATGCCTTATCTATAGCCTGCAAATAAAACTTGCCAGTGTATTTGATTCCTCTTTTAGCCCAAGGAGCCCTGCTTCTTGAATCCATCTCAGGATCACAGAAGATCGTGGTGCCATACTTTGCATCCTACTCCCATTATTGCAAGCTAGTGCTCTTGATTTTGTTCCTTACCAGCTTCCCTTTTTTGTTAGAGAATTGTACTTGTCTAGCTCTTCTATAGCCATGGATTTTTTCTCTTTGCTTCTTGCCATTCTCCTATTTTATCTCCACTGTCCAATCTAGTTTGTAAATTGGGATTTTAGACATTTACTAGTTTTCTTGAATATCGAATCTATATGTTTATTATTTTGCTTGTTTTGAGAAGGAATGAGTTCTGAGAAGAGAAAGTTCCAGATTTAGTCTGCTCTGTTCAAGCCAGAAGTACACTTCTTGCTTATTTTCCTCAAGGGTGCTGTCCTCCATAATCTTTACAAATAGGTTCTTTCATCTAGGGGAGGGAGGGAGGTCCGCAATGGTAATGTCACCTGTCCTTGTACCTAAGAGTAAAGTAAAGGTACTGAGGTAAATGTAGTGAGAGAGTTAACAGGTGCAGTGTGGCCTAGGGAATGGGAAAATTCTTGGACAAAGAGAACTTAGCAGAAGGCTGGGCATGTAGAAGGAGGTCTATTTCTTCTCTTTTTTCTTCTTGAATAAATAAATGAATTGAAAGAACTGATTCTTTTCCTCCCTGGATGTTACCTTGCAGGAACTCATGAAGCCAAAATCTGGGGCCAATGGAACAGCCATTACTGAGTTCATCCTGCTGGGCTTGGTGGAGTCACCAGAGCTGTGGCCAGTTGCCTTTGTGCTCTTCCTCTTAGCCTACCTGGTCACAGTAGGGGGCAACCTCAGCATCCTGGCAGCCATCCTGGTAGAGCCCAAACTCAACACCCCCATGTACTTCTTCCTGGGGAACCTATCAGTGCTGGATGTTGGGTGCATCAGTGTCACTGTTCCTCCAATGTTGGGTCGTCTCTTATCCCACAAGCATACAGTTCCCTATGGAGCCTGCCTCTCCCAGCTCTTCTTCTTCCATCTGCTGGTTGGGGTGGACTGCTTTCTGTTGACAGCCATGGCCTATGACCGATTCCTGGCCATCTGCCGGCCCCTCACCTACAGCATTCGCATGAGCCAGACAGTCCAGAGGATATTGGTGGCTGTGTCTTGGGCTTGTGCCTTCACTAATGCACTCACCCACACTGTGGCCATATACACACTCCACTTTTGTGGTCCCAATGTGATCAATCACTTCTACTGTGACCTCCCACAGCTCTTCCAGCTCTCCTGCTCCAGCACCCAACTCAATGAACTGCTGCTCTTTGCTGTGGGTTTCATCATGGCAGGTACCCCCATGGCTCTTGTTATCATCTCTTATGCCCACGTGGCAGCTGCAGTTGTACGAATCCGCTCTGTGGAGGGAAGGAAGAAAGCCTTTTCCACTTGTGGCTCCCACCTCACTGTGGTCACCATTATCTATGGTTCAGGTATCTTTAACTACATGCGACTAGGTTCAGTGAAGCTTTCAGATAAGGACAAAGCTGTTGGAATTTTTAACACTGTCATCAACCCCATGCTGAATCCTATCATCTACAGCCTCAGGAACCCTGATGTGCACGGCGCCCTCTGGAGGTTTCTCACAGGGAGGCGGTCAGTGTCTTGAGTTCTTAAGTGTCCCTTCCTCTCTGTGTCTTTTTGGACTAAAGAAAATATCCTCTAAAGTTAGGGACTAGGACAAATGGTTCAGAACTGCTCTCTATCTCTCTCTCTGAACATAATGACTCTCTGTGGGGGAGAAGAGTTATTGTTTCCCAAAGAAGCTCTCCTTATATAGGCAATGGGTATATAGGTTCTGCTCGGACAGCCCCTTTGACAAATTACAACTTCTGTGTCCTCCCTTTTCTGGGTAGAGGTGAAATCTAGGAAGCTGTGAATGCTTACAGGTTCATGTCCCAGAGGGAATGACTCTTTAGTTGCATGTAGCCTGCTGTATTAGTCCATTTCTGTTGCTTATAACAGAATGTCTGAAACTGGGTAATTTATAAAATAATAGAATTTATTTCTTACAGTTTTAGTGGCTGAGAAGTCCAAAGTCCAGGGAACACATCTGGTATGGGCCTTGTTCTCGGTGGTGGCTCTACAGCGATGCAGGTATCACATGGCAAAAATGGCTGAGCAAGAGATAGCTAACCTGGTCACTCACTCTCCGTATCAGAGCCATGCCTATTACCATCCATTAAACCATCAACTTATTACTCCATGGGTGGGTCAATCCACTCACTAGGGCATGGTCCTCACATTCTAATTACCTTTTAATGGTCCCACCTTTCAATTACCATAATAAGATTTCCCATCCTCTTAACACTGTCACAGTGGGGATTAAGTTTCTAATACATGAATTTTGGTGGACACACTTAATCCGTATCATCCGGGTTCCTAGAAGTACCCCCAAACTCACACCACCCAGGGTCATATTTTTTCCTCAAGTTTAGGTATGATTAATTTCTTTATAAAACATAGGTATACAGAGCAGAATTATTTTATTTTTCCCATGATGCCTGCTAATGTAGTCTAAATATGTTGTCCCCTCTTCAAAGCCCATGTTGAACTCTTATCCCCTATGTGGCAGTGTTGGGAGGTGTTTGGGTCATGGGTGTGAATCCTTCATGCATAGATCAATGCTCTCTCTGGGGTGAGGGGAGGTAGTGAGTTCTCACTCTGTTAGTTCCCATGAGTGTTTAAAGGACCCTGCCACCGCTCTTCCCTCCTTCTTTCTTGCTTTTACTCACTATGTGATCTTGCACCTGCCAGCTGCCTGACAATGAGGCCCACACCAGATGTAGCTGTCCCACAGTCATGAACCAAATAAACTTCTTTTCTTTATAAGTTATCCGGTTTCAGGTATTCTGTTATAGAAACACAAAAACAGACTAATGCAGAAAATTAGTACTGAGGAGTTAGGAGTACCGGCAGCTAGGCTTGGCTTCCCCCTTGCACTGAACAAATGATCTGAAATTCCAAGAGCTGGTGCAAGGATTGGAAGATTTATTCACATACCTAGCATCTGGAGGCTGACAAACCAGGTTAAAATCATCCCACCTTCTGATGCCTGTTCTGGAGTTTATAAAGGGGAAGAGGCGAAAAAGTGAGGTAAGGGTTTTGTCCTGCAGAAAAAATGGCTGGTCATGGGATCAGTAGAAGGTCTGAGTCAGATGTCGGGGTCCCATGATGGATTGGGTGCTTTGGCGTCATGGAGTCTGCAGTTGGTGGACCGGTCAGCTTCAAACCCTTGATGTTATTTCAGGGTTGGAATCCTTATCTCCTAGGGAGAGCTCAAAGACACTAACCTCAGTCAAGCATCACCAGAACATAAGAATACCTGACTCATACCTGTAACTAATGCAGATGCAAATTTCCTTTAAGCAACAAGGTGAGTGAATAATCAGCTAGGGTAGTTTGCCTCTCTCTTGTATTTCCTCTGTTGGCAATTGATTGAGGGAGGTTAGAAAAAAAAAGACGACTTACTTTCAATCCTTAATTGTAGGTGTGGAAATCTAAAGTAAATCAACATAAGAGAGTGTAATATGAATTAAACAGAAATAAACCTTTGAGAAGGATCTTTTTGGGCCATGATTTCATCTCAGGGCAATTTCAGCCACATGGTTAGTTTCTTATTTCCTCTACTAACCTTAGGAATTAAAAATTGTTGGTTCTCAGGAGAGTGTGGTGCTGATAAAAATTGTTGGTTCTCAAGTTAATGGCTAACTGAAATTTTCTTCTTTGTCTTAGTCACCCCAAAGATGGCCATTCTCTGGCTAAGATTCCTTTTAAATGGAGATATTGGAGAGGACCAAATAGGGTACAGAGATAGTGTGGGAGATGACAAATACGGGAAGAGTTGGGTAAGATGCCTTGAGACTGTTAAAAGATCAGAGAAAGAAAGTGGGCAATGAGATTAGAGTGTGAGGGACAGGGGATGGGCTGCCCATTCAATGTTGCTTGGCAATCACTAGTTCTGGCTGCTCTGACACCTTTATTGTAGTTCATCCTCTCTACTAAGAAGAAAATAATATTTTAAGTTTTGCTAAAGTGCTAAAAAGTGCACAAGGGAGGTGTTTTCCATTTCTCTAAACAGAGGTTCTCTTGGAATGACAGGAGAAAGGTTTACCAGATGGGAAAATACAGGAGAAAAAGAGTGCTGGTTATTCTATCTAGCTACGTTACTAAGATGTTATCAAAGGTTGTGACTAACTCTGTGCCCAGCTTACATTCCTGTCTTTTAGGTCATGCCTGCTAACAGTGTCAATAGACATTGGGAAAAGATGGCTGCTTTCTGATTCTTTTTGAGCCACCACACAAACTTCAGGCATATGAGGAATGAGCTTCCTCCAAGGCTCAAGAAAACTGTTAGGTGGGCTGGCCAGTTAGCACAGGTGGCTAGAGCATGGTGCTGACACCACCAGCGTCTCGGGTTCTATTCCTGTGGCCAGCCACCAAAAATATAAAAGAACTATTGGGAAGAACCTGTGCTGTGGTTCTCACCTCATCACCTCTCTCACCCTTAATGTTCGTGCCTTGAGTAAGTTCTTTACCTTCTCTGATCCTGTAGCAGACAGAAGACACAAGGCAACCACCAAGGTTCTTGCACTGCTAATGTTCCCTCATTCTACCAGTCTATAAGAACAGAGGGGCTGTCGCACTGTTTACCCTGGGAGAGTTTCCACATCTCCCATCATCGCTTCTTTTACCCACCAACATTTAACACTGCAGTAAAACAGAGCTACCCATTTGCCTCCAAAGATCCCTGTGACTCAGACATTTCTTCCTTCTGACCATTCATCTCAAGCTTCAAGGAATGGTGTTGTCTCAGCATTGTCACTAGGACTGAACAGAGCAACTGGGTTCAGCATCATAGAGAAGGACCAAGGACACTGATTCCCAGCTCCCTGTCTACCCTCCAGGACCACATGGTTTCAACAATTTGGGAGGTTCCTTTTCCTTTGAAATATATCTCCTATTTTTTATTCCAAACTGTAAATCTCTTCACTACTTAAACATTTTGTTATACATGTAATGCATAATGTTGTAAAAGTCCAAGCAGTATAATATGTCATCACCACCCTTCTACACCAGCCCTACAATATACCATTATTTAAAAGTAACTATTTTTTTTTCCTTTTTTTTTTTTTTGTCTTTTTTCGTGACTGATAACGGGATCGCAACCATCGGTGTCGCGCCCGCACCGCGCTCAACGAGTCTCTATATGGGATCCAAACCCTCGGCGGGAGCGCCGCCACACTCCCAAGCACTGCACTCTACCGAGTGCGCCACCAGGCCAGCCCTAAAAGTAACTATTTTTAATAGTTTGGTTTTTAGCTTTCCAGGGAAGTGAACACACACACACACACATATTCAAAACATCAAACTTTTTGTAATTTGCTTTTTCTCTGTCTACATTATGCACTATAATTCTTTACATGTCTACCTACAAATCTATCTTGTTCATTTTAAAGTCTGTATAATATTCCAATTTATGTATAAACTATAATCCACCTTACCAAGCCCTTATTGATGTAATTTAAGTTACTTCTTATTTTTGCAATTGCTAATAATACTGAGATGAACATTTGTATATCTTTCCATTTATCTGAAATTGCTTCCACTGGTTAAATTCATGAAAGTAATTTGTGTGTTTACGTGTGTACAAGGAAATACAAAAGCAAAGTTAAAATTTGTTAAGTATTCTGCCTTTCTATTTGCAAAAACATGTGCAGATCCTGACTGGCAGTGTATAAGAATACTTATCTCACATTTTTTACTTCACTGGGTGTTATATCTCTTTATCTCTGAAAATCAAATGAAACATTGCATTGTTTTTTCAATTTGAATTTCTTTATGGCTGTGTTTGAAAAGGTTTTTATGTATTTATTTGTTATTCGTATTTCTTGTCTGCAAATAACCTGTTCATGGTTTGTTTTTCTCTTCCTTTAGGGGAAGTTTATCTTTTTTTATTGGTTGGTAGAAACTCTTCATGTTTTAGGACAGTAACTCTATGCCATATGTGTTGCAAATATATTCCCTAATTTCTCATTTGTCTTTAACTTTGTTTAGAGTGTGCCCAAATGAAGTTTCACATACTTTGTGAACTTTATCTTCTTTGTTTTATGTCACTCTTAGAAAAAAGGAATTTTCCATCTAAGTGCTGTATAAATATGTGCTGTTGATATTTTTCTAGTATTTTTACATTTCTTTTTTTTTGAGAATTTATTTTTTTAAAAGTTTTATTTACTAAGAATATTCATGAGATACAAAGCTAATTGTCACCCCTCATGCCCATGATGTGAAAGCCAGATTCATACTAGTGGCATAGTGTAAGGACACCGTGGGCACTCAAGCGGAGGGGGAGGGGGGAAAGCATTCCCTGGCAATATGGTGCCCTTCCGGGTTGTTCTCCGCAGTAAACAAGCCCGCCAGTGCCAACACCCAAGCCCACCCATGCCAAACCTCAGCCAGTCACAGGTCAAGGCTCACTTCCTGCCCAGCCCCGTCCAATCAGCTACCACCCGTCCACCCCCTATCCAAACCTGGAACACAGCTCCCTATAAATGTACATGCAGTCCTTGAATAAAGTGGAACTTCTCTGGTGAACTGTCAGCTCGGGTCCTGTTGTCTTATCAGCTCGGGTCCGTGTGTCCTTTCATTGGTGCCGAAACCCGGGAGGAGTTCACTCTGCACCAGGGGACTCCTTCCTCGGACTTCCTCAGACCCCTCCGCAACCCCCCCCAGGACTGACAGTCCGCCCTAGTCCATTTTCTCCGGCTCTGGCTTCCTTCACCCACCACTGGCTCAGCCGTTAGGTAAGCCCCCCTTTTCCTTTTGTCAGGCTTGTAGATTATTTAAACCTTTACCCTAATCACATTCCCCCGGCCCCGGCATTGACACATTCCCGGCCCAGAGGCTGAACCTCCCATTCCTCCCTCTCTCTTTCTTTCACTCCTTTTAACCTTCCTCCTTCCTGGGTTCATCCTTGAACCCATCTAACCTTCCTCCTACCAGGTCCAGGACCCCCGCTGTCCAGTAAAACCTAGCACACTAGGTCCCTCTGGCTCCAGGCACAGTTGCTTCTGGGAAGCAAGGATCTAGGTGACGACCTACACCCCCTTCCCTCCTGGGTTCATACCCATCTCCTGAGAACAGCACGACTCATTGGGGACACCCTCTGAGTTCCGTCCTTCTCATCTGGCTGGAGGGCTCATTCTATCCTCCTTTTAAACCTTCTCTCTTTCTCTAATCCTCTTCTGTCTCCCTTTTCATTTCTGATTTTGGGAGCTTCTGCCTCCTCCCTCCGCTTTTATTTTAACCTAGCTAATGGTTTGTCTATTTTATTTATCTTCTAAAAAAACAGCTTTTTGTTTTGTTGATCTTTTCTATTGTTTTTTGTGTCTATATTTCATTTAGTCTCACCAAATTTTACACACACAAGATTGGCCTTATTATCCCCTAGATAACCAAAATAAGTGACCCCCTGAGGGCACACTTGATCCCGACACTCTCCGGGACCTTTTAACTACTGCCAGCGCCTGAGAAAGTGGAAAGAGATTCCATATGTAGAGGCTTTCCGCCTGCTTGCCCAAAATCCCTCTCTCTGTCTCACCTGTTCTCCTTCCCAGGTTCTCCTTGCTTCCAAACCCCCTCCATCCTCACTGCCTTCACTACCCCCTACTTCTGATAATTTTGACCCTGCAGACGAAACCCCCCCATTCAGATCTCCTTCTCCTGTGACTCCCTCTGCTCCCCAACCTCCCTCAGTTAACTCCACTCCATCCGCCTCCTGCACCCGGCCAGCCGGCCAGTAAACAGCCCTGGTCTCCGGGGCAACCGCCGCGGGGTGAAGGGCCACCTGGTCAGCCTGTTCTCTCTCCTGCCTCCTCCTGGAGGAGAGAGGGAGGGAGGGAGAGGAGGGGACGAGGCCCCCTGAGCCACCTTCCCCAGAGGAGGGGGGTGGAGAAGGAGGAGGTTATTAGGGTACACGTTCCCTTTCGTTCCCTTTTCATTAGCCAGTTATTAGGGTACACGTTCCCTTTTCATTAGCCAATCTTGCCCAGCTGGAAAAGAGATTAGGGTCCTTCACCACCAACCCCTCTACTTACATTAAAAAATTCCAATGGGTCCTTCAGGCATGCAGTCTCACACATCATGACATACTTTTTGGCTCAATCCTACCCCAACATCAAGACTAAGCTAAAAAAAACTGGAACAGGGCCCTGTTACCCCCCAGACTGAAATTTTATCAGTGGCCTTCAAGGTCTTTCATAATAGGGAGGAGGAATGAGAACAAAAGGCTGATTTGGCCGACCTCCAAATGCTGGCCAAAGTAATTACTCAGCCTTCTAAGCGCCCTTCTGGGCCCTCCGCCTCCAAAACTCCCCCTGGGGCCTGTTTTAAGTGTGACAAAGAAGGTTATTGGTCAAGGAACTGCCCATCACCCAGAAAGCCCACCAAGCCATGTCCTAAGTGCCAAGAAATGGGGCATTGGGGCTCCAACTGTCCACTCACCTGAAGGGGGGAGTGGCCTAATGGGCCTCAGCCATCCCGGGCACCTCAAACACCTCTGGTGGGACTGGCTGAAGAGAAAAAAGACTGACAGGGCCCTGGGTCCTTCCTGACCATGACCATCACAAGAAGTGAGCCCACGGTAACTATTGTTGTGGATGGCCGACCCGTCTCCTTCCTCCTGGACACAGGAGCCACTTTCTCGGTCTTAAAGGAGTTTCAGGGCCCAACCACACTTAACATTTCTCCTATAGTCGGGGGAGGAAAAAACATATATACCCCCACAGAACGCCTCCACTAACTTGCCACATTAAAGGCGTTTCATCTCCTTTCTCCCACTCATTTTTGGTCATGCGTCAATGTCCCGTCCCTCTATTAAAAAGAGATATTCTCGCCCAGTTACATGTTTCCATCTCTATATCCCCATCCTCC
>NW_007726136.1:1451798-1452379 GCF_000696425.1 Galeopterus variegatus | reverse complement strand
CTGACCTCACTAAACCCTTCTCCCTTTACATACATGAAAGGGATGGACAAGCCCTGGGTGTGTTAGGACAAACATATGGCTCCTCCTTTGCCCCAGTAACATACTTGTCCAAATAACTAAATCCTACTGTCCGGGGCTGGGCTCCCTGCCTTCATGCCCTGGCTGCTAAACATCTACTACACCACTAACCAACAAGCTAAACTCATTGTGGCCACTCAGGCCTGTGTACTGGCAGAAGACAAATCCCTTAACCTATACACAGATTCCAAATACGTTTTCCACATACTTATATCCCATGCAGCAATCTGAAAAGAAAGAAGATTGCTCAACACCAAAGACAATACTATAATCAATTCTGCCTTAATAGACAAGCTCTTTAAAGCCTCTCGGCTACCCAAACAGTTAGGGGTCTCCCATTACAAAGCGCATCAAAAGGACAGCTCTCCCATAACTCAAGGTAACCGCTTAGCAGACGAAACGGCGCGATTGGTCGCCACAGAGGGCCATGATACCCCAGATGCAGCACTCCTTCCTCTCCTACCAGATACCACAGACAACCCTGCTCCAACACCAGATAATAA
>NW_007726136.1:1443004-1450574 GCF_000696425.1 Galeopterus variegatus | reverse complement strand
CATTCCCCTTACAGGGAGTAAATTAATCCCTCAAGCCTCATACCCATATCTATGTTTTCTTTTTTTTTTTTTTTCCTTTTTGTCTTTTTTCGTGACCGGCAACAGATCGCAACCCTCAGTGTCACACCCGTACCAGATCGGGACCGGCAACGGGATCGCAACCCTCGGTGTTGCACCTGCACCTTGCTCAGCCAGTGAGCGGCCGGTCTGTATGTGGGATCCGAACCCTTGGCAGGAGCGTCGCCACGCTCCCAAGCGGCGCACTGTAGCAGTGCACCACCGGGCCGGCCCCTATGTTTTCTTTTTGATCAAACCAAAGATTATTGTCACTGGTGGCCAGAAACTTATGGGGGATGCCCGTACTGGTCATGTCGGATTCATGATCCGAAGGTGCCACAATATATCAACACAATCTTTCAGCTGGTTGGGAAGAGGCAGGATGGGTACACATTCCAATTATTCATTAATGAGCCCTGGGACTCCAGGTGGGCTGGGGCAGTTGTTGGATCTTTCTACTGCAGTGCCTTGGTCAATTCTCGCCCTTGCGGACAATTTAAAATCACCGACACATATGTCCTCATAAAAAATCACATTTCCTTATCTGCTGTACATACACACATTTCTCAGCAAGAAAAAACCCTTTCCTCAGAGAAAAAATGCCGTCAACCAGCCCTCTCCCATCTACACTTGGCAACAAATTATTTCTGAAACTGTTATCTTCCTTAACCAGACTTTCTTCAACTCCACCCCTCCTAACAATTGCTTCCTTTGTGCATCTTTGCTACACCCACTTCTGGCTGCTGTCCCTGTAAACATTACCTCACTCCCTTCCAACTCTTCCTCTACACCCCTCAGCCTTCCCAATGTTCCTCTATGGGACCCCAATAACACCCCCATTCCTCATCCACCCCCTCACCCCATTCCTCATTCCATTACACTAAAAATTCCACCATCACAAGCCACACAACGTCCCCACTGGGCATCTTTTTTTGGTGCAACAGAAGGAACCCTTTCCACCTTTATCTTTCCTAATACCTCCGTCCCTTACTACCTAGTCACTGTCGTTCCCCAAATAACTTTATATTCCCACGCAGAGCTTTTCCACCTTTTCCATCCACCCCCAAGACAACATCGAACTGTCTTTCTCCCAGTCCTAGTGGGAATATCCTTAACAACATCAATTGTTACAATCGGTCTGTTGGGCAGGGCCTTAGGACATACTCTATGGGCGGTACAAGATGTTAATAACAAACTGCAAAAGGCCCTCACCTCCACAGCTGAATCTCTATCTGCCTTACAAAAACAAATCACCTCCCTAGCTAAAGTTACCCTACAAAACCACTGCGCATTAGACCTCCTCATGGCAGAAAAGGGCGGCAATTACATCTTCCTCCGGGAAGAATGTTGCTATTATACCAATAAATCAGGACTAGTAAAAACCAATATTGTCAAACTCACCAACCTAGCCTCAGACCTCAGAGCCAACCGCCCTGATCCTTTCTGCAGACCTCCGAGCCAACCACCCTGATCCTTTCTCCTCTTTTTTCCAAGGCTCACTTCTCACCTGGATATGGCCAATATTAGGACCCCTCGCTGTTATATTTATAGCCTGTATTTTCTGCCCTGCATTATAAAACTCATTCAAACTCAACTTGAAAGAATCTCTAACCAAACTTTTAACCAGCTTTTACTTAGAAACTACCAGCTCCTGGCCACCGAAGATCCTGCCCCCTCTTCACCAGATCAGCTAAACCACTATTAGAATGGACCTGACTCATCAATGGTCCCTGTTCCTGGAAGCTTTGGCCACGGACGCCTGGATGCTCTCCCCTACAGCCTCCTACACACTGGACTTGACAAATCACTGACCTGTGGCTTCAGGGAACCTTTCTAGAGTTCTCCCCCTTCAAAATTATCTTATTCTCTACCCTCTTTGGGGTCCTGTTACAAAATCCCCAATCTCCTCCCAATTCCTTTTCCCCTGCTACGCCCCCATCCAGCAGGAAGTAGCTCGAAGATTACGATGACCCATTCCCACAACAGAGGAAGAAGGGAGGAATGTAAGGACACCGTGGGCACTCAAGCAGAGGGGGAGGTGGGAAAGCATTCCCTAGCAATATGGCGCCCTTCCGGGTTCTTCTCCACAGTAAGCAAGCCCGCTGGTGCCAACACCCAAGCCCACCCGTGCCAAACCTCAGCCAGTCACAGGTCAGGGCTCACTTCCTGCCCAGCCCCGTCCAATCAGCTACCGCCCATCCACCCCCTACCCAAACCCAGAACGCAGCTCCCTATAAATGTACGCACAGTCCTTGAATAAAGTGGAACTTCTCTGGCGAACTGTCAGCTCGGGTCCTGTCGTCTTATCAGCTCAGGTCCGTGCGCCCTTTCACGTAGCAATTACTAGAAATTACATTTCTTTTGAAGCCAATTATTTAATATATGCAGAGATAATTTTTGTGCATATTCTAACTTTTCCGCAGTTGGTAATTTTCCCAACACAATAAAATGTAAGCTTGATACAGTGGATGTAATATTGTATACAATAGTACAACATACACTCAGCAAAAGACAAAATACTCGAACTGAGAGCAGAGCTGCCATCCAAGAAGTGAGTGTGCAGTTCAAGCCAAACTGAGAGAATTACCTGTTAAACCATAGGAAACAACACTCAATAAGGAGCCAATTCTGGAATCTTCAGAACTTAGTGTTCATAATGTCCCAGATAAATTCAAACTGCCCAATATATGAAGAATCAAGAAAATGCAACACATTCTTTAGTGAAAAGAAAAAACATCAAGTCCAATCCTGAAATGAACTAGATGTTGAAACTAACAAAGATTTAAAGCAGCTGTTGGAAATGAAGTAAACAAAGAAAGGAAAAAGAAGACATGTTTCAGTGAATGCAAATTTCAGCAGAGAAATAGAAACAGTAAAACAGAAATTCTAAAACTTCAAAATACAATTTCCAAAGTAAAAAATTCACTGGGTGTGTTTAACCACCAAATGGACACGCCAGAGGAAAGAGTAAGTAAACTTGAAGATCAAGAAAAATAATCTAAGGTGAAGAATGCAGAAAAATAAGATCATAAAAAGAACAGGGTCTCAGAAACTGTTAGATGATCATTTAAAAGCCCAGCATATGGGGAATTGGAATACCAAAAGAGGAGAGAGAAAAATGGAACAGAAAAAATATTTGAAGAAATAATGACCATAATTTTTCCAAATTTGATCAAAGGTTTTTGCAGTATGAAAAGTTAAACAAACACCAAACAGAATAAATACAAAGAAACCCACAACAAGTCATATCACAGGCAAATTGTTGAAATCAAAAGATAAAGAGAAAGTGTTGAAAGCAGCAAAAAACAAAAATATATCACAGAGCAGAGAACAATCTCCTGTTAACACTCAGTTCTCATGAAAAATCATGGGTGCCAGAGGAGAGCGGCATAACATTCTCAGTATGCTTATACACACACAGACACCCACACACACACATACACACAAACATTACACACATATGAATATATATCTTCAAAAAGATCATTGAGGGCCGGCCCGGTGGCGCACTCAGTAGAGTGCGGCGCTTGAGAGCGCGGCAGCACTCCCGCCGAGGGTTCAGATCCCATATAGAGACCAGTCCGCTCACTGGTTGAGTGCGGTGCGGGCGCGACACCGAGGGTTGCGATCCCATTGCCAGTCGCGGTACAGGCGCGACACTGAGGGTTGCGATCCTGTTACCAGTCACGAAAAAAGACAAAAAAAGGGAAAAAAAAAAAAAGATCATTGAAAAATAAACTTAAGGGGCCGGCCCGGTGGTGCACTGGAGAGTGCGCCGGTTGGGAGCACGGCGACACTCCCGCCGAGGGTTCAGATCCCATGTGGAGACCGGTTCCCGCTCACTGGCTGAGCGTGGTGCGGACGCGACACCAAGGGTTGCGATCCCGTTACCAGTCAGTAAAAAAGACAAAAAGGAAAAAAAAATAGACTTAAAAGATAATGCAAACCTTCAAATCTTTCCATGAACTTTTTGAAGTACCCTTATATATATGTGGTGTCGGTGTATATATATACATATTCAAATATAATTCTATACCCAGTGAAAATAGTCTTTAATATTGAAGACAAAATAAAGGCTTAAAGATAAAAGAAAAGTGAGAGAATTGGTCACTAACAGATCTGCACTACAAGAAATTCCGAAGAAATTCTTCAGCTGAATAATACAAGAAGAAAACATATTTCTTCTTACAGTTCTAAGAGAAAGACAAAAAAAAATCCAACAATAATGAGCAAAAGACTTTAATCGACACTATACAAAAGGAAATATAGCAATGACCCATAAATACACGGAAGATGCTCAACACCACTAGTCATCACAGAAATGCAAATGAAACCCACAGCCAACACCGAGGTTCTCAAAGATTCTCTTTCCCCCTCACCAGTGCGTCTCTTATTTCCTTAGTAAAGGGAGTGTCTTCGGAACCTTCCCAGCGGATTTAATCAAGCAGTGGTTCCTCTGATCCCATATAAGGTCCCTATTTCCCTGACTTTTCTGACCCCTTCCTCAAAGTTCTTCATAGGCAATGTGGGCACCTCCACCACCATCTGGCTCAAGCTTCAAGGAGACATCTCAGCAGTTGATCAGGCTCATCTCCAGGCGTCCTTGCCAGGATGTTGACTCCCGAGTCATGAGAAAGTGCTTCCACGTCAGTTAACTCTCCCTGTTCATCCTCACATTCTACCCCAGTCCCTCACTCCTCCGGATCCACTTCCACATTTGCTCCTTTATGAACTGGAGGCAGCTTTAGCTTCTGCTGGGATATATTGGTAAGCTGCTGTAACAAGTTACCACAAGCGTAATGGCACAAAATGACATACATTTATTCTTTCATGATTTTGGAGGGCAGAAGTCTGAACTAAGTGCTGAGGAGCTGACTTCAGTATGTCGGCAGGGCTGGTTCTCTCTGGAGGCCCCAGGGGAGACTCAGCCCTTGTCTCCTCCAGCTCCCCGTGGCTGCTGGCATTTCCTGGCTTGTGGCCACATCACTGCAATCTCTGCCTCCAACATCACATTCCTCCTCTTCTGTAGTCAAACATCCCTCTGCCTCTCTCTTATAAGGTCACTTGTGATGACATTTAGGCCTCACCTAGCTAGTCCAGAATGATATCCTCAACCTCAAGATCTCTAACTGCAAAGCCCCCTTTACCATACAAATTGGAACCAGGAACTAGGACTTGGGTGTCTTTGAGGCTGTTATTCTGCCTTCCACAGCCAGACACAAGGATGCTTTCCAGCAAGTAAATTACTTCCTCTGGATTCACAGATGGGATTTCCTTTCTCAGACTGTGCTGAGATCTGATCCTACTTATTTTGGAGGCATCGAGGAAAGAGAATGATGTTCTTGAGGATAAGAATCATCTTGTGAAACGACCACTTCATGTGAGGTGTACGCATGGTCTTCATGCAAAAGGAGGTTGCTGTCCACTAGCAAGGGGAAGGGGCGCTTCTGCCCTGTCAGATGGGTCCAGTGGAGGGTAAGGGTTCAAAATTCTCATGCTCGTCCACTCAAACATGCCCATCCCAGGACGCAGGGCCTCACTCCTTCCCTACCAGGGCCAGGAATCTAGCACAGGAGACCTGCCTACGCCCCCTTCAGCCGCCGCCGTAGCTCTCCCACCCTTACAATTAGGTCCTCGGCCTGATTTTCAACAGTGTGTGACAATCACTGTGGAAGACTAATGCCTCGTTAACATGGAAGTTTTCTGGCTTTCACAACATATCCTGAGTTGGTTGTCGGCTGACCTGGGCCTATCGTTTTGTTTATTTCAGACATCCAAGGGAGTTAACCAAAGCCACCTCTATTCTAACTCCACAGTTCTTACAATCACCTGAGTTCTCATAACACTATTGTGCTGGAGCTAACACCCACAGTGTTTTGCCTTCCACTTGTACCTCATCCCAATCAGCCATGAGCCAGTCTTAGTCATTATGAGGCAATCACATGGCAGGGGTTATCACCAACCCCACTGACCCCAAGCAGTGCTGAATGGTCCAGTTCCAGAATTCCACCTGGAGGATGTACTTCCTGGGGCTACTCTCAGTACCAACTGTCTTAGTTGAGTTCCCGCCAAAGCAGAGCCTGAGACAAGGGGTGTGTGTGTGTGTGTGTGTGTGTGTGTGTGTGTGTGTGTGCGCGCGCACATGTGTGTGTGTGCACGGGTGTGTGGTTTAACTGGGAAGTCATCTCAGGGCTAGAGTGAGGTTATTTACTTGGGAGGTGGTCCCAGGGAGCAAGACTAAGTTATGAAGAGGGTGAGACAGAGAAGGCGGAAGTGTCCCTTGCTGAGGGTGCATCACCAAGACCCTGCTGAGGGTGCATCACCAAGACGGACGGCAGAGGCTCGATGTGCAAGAGCATGTAGAACGCCTCCCGCACTGTGTGAAGAAGGGCGGTGGGCATTTATCCACGGTCTCCATCCCCCACTGTCAAGTTGCCCTCTGCACCTCGGAGCTCCCCCACTGTCCACGGGACCAGAGGCTGCCGGGGAAGAGGCTACACTCTGCAGCCTGCAGTGAGCAGAAGCCTGCAGGGCTTTGTGCCCCCAGCCATGGCTGAGATCAGCAGACAGGCTGAGCAGATGTGAGTCAGAACATCGGATGTGTCTGCTACAATCCACTTCAGAGAACTGTTGTGAGGATTGACAGGGGCTTCAGGCTTGTAAAGTTCTTATCACATATGTAAGAAGCACTCATAAATGTTATCAAATCATTTGTTGATGAATTGTCGAACCTCTACCAGCAGCTTAATGAATCTCGCTTCATTTAATGTTCGCAACAGTGCTCCATGGTGGAGGACATGCTCATTGCATAGATGAGGAAACTGAGGCCCCAAAGGGTCCAGCAGCTGCCCAAAGTCAGACCTCTAGTAATCAGAAGCGCAGGTCCGCCTCTCGTGCTTTCCTACTGCACCAGACTTCCCTGGGGGGAGGGGGGGGGAAGAGAGCAGTGTCAATTGAGAAAGGCGGTGTTGGATGAATAATTATTACTGGAAATGGGAGTCAGAGAAACACACTCCACAACCTTCCCACATTTTCTCTTCATTAATCTTGACCTTCACCAGGGCTCTCGATTTCTAAGGGGTGACTTAGAAAATCATATTGGTGCACAGCTTCCCAGGAGTCCTTCTTGCACACAACAGCTCTTCTTCCACCACTTCCAGAATCATTATGGGATTCCCAAGACACGGTCCCAGTGGCCCGAACTAACAAGACTCAGAGAAAGAACACGACATTCACGAGGACTCATTAGGAAGCTGGGTTTGGAGGAAGCTTCTCCCTCGTGCCTCCCTTCTGGGGCCTCCTCCTCATCCCCAGGTCCAAGGCAAGGCAGAGAGATTGGTCTGTGTCTGCTCCAACGCCCTGGGCTGACATCTGGAAAGAAAATCCCGCCTGCAGGAAACCCACACCTAGTCCCCAACTGCACCTCTCACTTCCTGGGGGACTCTGAGGCGATGGCAAGTCCCACAGGCCTCGGTGACCCACCCTTAAGAGGGGCTGGCATCATCCGCCCTGA
>NW_007726136.1:1418961-1442994 GCF_000696425.1 Galeopterus variegatus | reverse complement strand
GGGCCTAGTGGAAACAGAAGAGATGCAGTCTGTGGTCTTTGTGCTCTTCCTCTTAGCCTACTTGGTCACAGTCGGGGGAAACCTCAGCATCCTGGCAGTCATCCTGGTAGAGCACAAACTCCACACCCCCATGTACTTCTTTCTGGGGAACCTATCAGTGCTGGATGTTGTGTGCATCAGTGTCACTGTTCCTCCAATGTTGGGTCGTCTCCTGTCCCACAAGCATACAGTTCCTTATGGAGCCTGCCTCTCCCAGCTCTTCTTCTTCCATCTCCTGGCTGGGATGGACTGCTTCCTGTTGACAGCCATGGCCTATGACCGATTCCTGGCCATCTGCCAGCCCCTCACCTACAGCATTCGCATGAGCCAGACAGTCCAGAGGATATTGGTGGCTGTGTCCTGGGCATGTGCCATCACCAATGCACTCACCCACACTGTGGCCATATCCACACTTAACTTCTGTGGTCCCAAAGAGGTCAATCACTTCTACTGTGACCTCCCACAGCTCTTCCAGCTCTCCTGCTCCAGCACCCAACTCAATGAGCTGCTGCTCTTTGCTCTGGGTTTCATCATGGCAGGTGCACCTGTGGTTCTCATCATCACTTCCTATGTCCACGTGGCAGCTGCAGTTCTACGAATCCGCTCTGTGGAGGGCAGGAAGAAAGCCTTCTCCACATGTGGCTCCCACCTCACTGTGGTTTGCCTCTTCTATGGGACAGGTATCTTCAGCTACATGAGGCTGGGTTCAGAGGAGGCTTCAGACAAGGATAAAGGAGTTGGGGTTTTCAACACTGTTATCAACCCCATGCTGAATCCACTCATCTATAGCCTCAGAAACACTGATGTGCAGGGCGCTCTGTGGCGGGTATTTGTGGGGAGGCAGTCACTGACCTGAGAAGTGATAGGGTCCCTCCTTTTCTGAATGGAAGAAAAGTTCTCATAAAGGTAGCAACCAGTAAAAAATGGTCCATGAGCGTTTTTCCTGTCTCCTGATCCCTGTATATCGATGTTGTGTGTTTGTCCTACATCATTCATTCATTCATTCATTCAACAAAAAAAAATTTTTTTTAAAGATGACTTGATGTTGTCAGCACCACGCTCTCCCAAGTGAGCCACAGGCCGGCCCCTCAACAAATGTTTTTTGAATTACTTTTATGATTTAGACAGTCTTCTAAGGATTTGGTGAACAAAATAGACAAAAGTCTCTGCACTCAAGCAAATCATATGCTATAAAAGTAGACAAAATAAATAAGCATTACATACAGTGTATCACACGGTGATAGGCGCTATAGAGAAAAACAAGGGTGGGTTATATGAAGTTAGGTACTGCCCAGCAAGCCCCCTGAGTGAGCGGCTGCCTTTTTTGTGGCTATGCCCACTCTCCAGGTGTAGTTAAAGCCTCGGCAGTCCTGTATGTTTCTGATGTGTTCAGACTTCAAAGAAAGTTCAGTCAGACTGTTAAAATCAGATGTCATGAGATGAACAGAACTGTGGAGAGAAGATCTTGTCTTGTCCCCAGCCCCTGTGGTAAAGGTGGAAATAAGCCCAACCGTGATAAGGACCTTTCCAAGATCACAAGCAATGGATAAGTGGGAATGCCATGATTACAACCATATCTTTGGTTTTCGTTCACAAGAATTTCGTCCTTTGAGGGAAGCTCAAGTTCTTTAGCCCCGAAGTATCTGGAGACCCAAGAGTATCATAAGAGACACACTCCATCTCTACTCTTTACACAAAATTATCAGGCATGGGTCCGGAGGCAGGGAGGCTGAGAACCTTGCTGTCCCTGTGTGTGAAGCGTGTACCCTCAGCACACAAGCCCTTCCCCTCTCTCTCCCATCTGCCAGTCCAGCCCTCTGTGTTTCCATAATCATCTCCTAGCCAGAGGAAGCAGAAGAGGAGTATCCAGACTACTTACATCATTACACCTTCAGCAAAATTTAAACTGTATTTCTGTTCCTGGTAGGAAGTGTGGGCCCCAGCAATCACATCGAAGGTGCAGAAGCTGGTTATTACATGGCTGCACACTGACAGGCAAGGAGATCCTGTGGTATGAATTTTATTCTCAGCTCCCTTCCCTGCTCAGTCTTCGTTGACTCCACTCTCAAGTTACCCCATCAACATTCCTGAGGCATCTGATTTGTTATCCCCGATTCTCCCATCCTTTCTCATCTCTCGTTCTCTCGTTGTGCCATTGCCTTCATTTCTGTCCTTCCTTCTTACCTGTCGTGCAGTTTGTTCAGCTTTTTGGTTGTTGGGAGGATGGGAGTGACGACTTCCAAGATCTTTACATGTCAGGGCATGTCCACAGGTTTTATTTTATTTGATAATTGTTTGCAGTAAACATTTATGGTCTGTCTGACTTTTATTTCCTCCTTTTCCAACAGCTGACAATTTCTGTTTGGCATCCAGGTGGTTCCAGAGAGTATGGTTGTAGCCATGGCTCCAGAGTGGAGATATCAGAATATCCACTGCCATGGCCAAAGTGATGCTTCTAGGTGGCCATGTGACCTATGCTACTTAATAAGATTCTTTATACTAGCATTTTTCAAATGGGTTTCTATGAGAGATTTAAGCCCTACCCAAAATGATTTGAGTTTTTATTTTCTCCATTCTCCCAAGGATACATAGTTAACAGCATTCTAGTTGTATAGGACACAGAAGTTCATTCACTACCTAGAATGGATGTTTTAGGGCATTGGTCATGTCTCAGGGAATTTATTCTCTTAGGGAATTCTGGTTGAAAAGGACCACTCTAGACTCTGGCTACTAGTCAAGCAAAGAAAGACCTTGCTCTGAGAAGTCTGAGAGGCATCAAAGAGCTACCAAGTATGACCCGATGGGCCAAAACCCAGGAGAGAAAGGAATCCCAAAGAGATGATGATGATTCTTGAATTGCTTCCCCTCAAAAGGGATTTGCTGGTTCCAACACAGAAATCAAGACAGCAGAAGCTACAGCTCATAGGCTAAGAAGTGAACAGCATTTCTAGCAGCCTTATGGAGCTGGAGAGACCAAACTTGGAGTTAGGGTCCTGCCAAAGGGAAAAGTACAGTAAACACTCTAAGCTTTCAATTGGGACTTCCAACATACTACATCCTAGGAGTAAGGTGTAATTTTATTGGCCAACTGTCCCAAAGAAGGAAACTCATCTACACCTATCCGTACTGCCTCACAGAAGCAAAAAATGTTATTTCTGGAGGATGAAGCTATCATCCAGAGCAGTGCCATCCAATATAAATTTAACCTGAACCACATATTTAATCCAAAAATTTCTAGGGCCACTTTAATAGAAGTAAAAAGAAGCAAGTGAAATTAATTCTAAGAATGTATTTTTATTGAATTCAATAATCTAAAATAATACCATTTTAACATGTAGTCAATATTAAGAAATTATAAGTGAGATAATTTACATTCTTGTTTTTCATACTGTCTTTGAAATCTCGTGTGTATTTTAAACTTGCAGCACATCTCCATTGGGATGCTAAATTTTCATCAAAAATACTGGGTCTAGGTCCTCTCATGAGGCTGCATTCAAGGTGTCAGCCAGCGGTGTAGGTGTCTCAAGGCTTGACTGGGGGAGGATAAGCGTGCATGCTCATTCATGTGGTCACCAGTAGGATTTAATTCTTGCTGGTTGTTGGACTGAGGGCCTCAGTGACTCACTGTCTGTTGGCTGGAGGCTGCCTTAGTTCCTTGCAGCTAGGGCCTCCCACAATGTGGCCGCTTCCTTTCTCAGAGCAAGCAAGAGAGAAGAGCCAGAGAGAGAGAGGAGACGGAAGTCATAGTCTTTTATAACCTAGTCTCAGAAGTGATGTCCCATCACTTTTACTGTAATCTACTTGTTAGAAGCAAGTCTCTCAATTCGGCCCACACACAGGGGATTGCACACATGAAGACCAGGAGGCAGGCATCATCAGGAGTCATTTTAGGGGCTGCCTAGCCCACCACCCAAATGCCCCTCAGCAGGTAAATGCACGCAAACAATACCAGTCAGCAATAGGAGGGAACACACTACTGACATTCACAACAACATCCCCGCATTTTAAAACCTTCTGCTGATTGAAAGACATCAGACACAAACGATGCCATTTGTCTTAAATTCTGGAAAACACAAACTAATCTAGAGTGAAAGAAGCAGATCTGTGGCTGTCAGGGATCTGTGGTGGAGAAACAAAAGGGAGCACTAGTGTCACCGGACCACAATTGGGCTCCCTCACCTGGTGCCCAGTTACTTCAATCCACTAAAACCAGTATTGCAGAGATACAAAGTAGACACTCATTACCAGCCCAAGTAAGGAGACCCAGAGCAGCTAATGCTGGAAAAAATCCCAGAGCTCCTGGAAAATTTCCAAGCAAAGAGTTTTGTTTGTTTGTTTTTATTGTTTATAAATATTCATGGGATACAAAGCTCACCATCACCACTTGTGCCCAAGCTGTGACGTCCCAATCAATACTGGCAGCATGCCCATTACCACAAATGGTGATATACCCCGTGAACCCCACCCAATTAATCCCCGACCTCCCTCCCTCTCCCCCTTCCCCCACCCCACTTCAAGCAAAGCGTTTAAAAGGCACACTGGGTGGACAGGAAGTTGAGGCAGCGTGGGCAGCTGGTGGGTGTTTCTGATTGATCGAATCTCTTGAAACAAAGAAAATTCTCTGGGGACTTTGTTTATCATCTTTTGGCGCCATTTAGTCTGGGGTCCTTGCAGTCCACACCCGGTCAGCATGTTCCATTAGACAGATACTTGTCCCTGTGAACACATCTCAAGGATACAGGTTGAAATAGTGCCTTTTATCCTAAAATGGATAAGTTCCATCCTTAATGGACCTAGTTTATGGCTCCCTCTATGACCTAGGTTACAGCCCATTTGTCCGGCTGCCTGTCCGGTCCTCCCTTAATTGCTGTCTGTAAATTCCAGCTCCTCAACTGGAGAGTCTATATCCCAGAGTCTAAAACATCTCATATCAGGGGGAAAACCAAGTCGAAACCCTCCTTGTACCTAAACTTTTGAGGGGCTTTAAGGAAGTGAGGTACCTGCTTGATCTCACTAGGAAACACTTGAGGTTGTGAAAGTTGCTTATACAAATTGGGTCATTCTTGTCATACCCAAACTAAAACTGGAGTCAAGGGGCCAGGAGCATGTAGCACCTACTCCAAAAATAATTTTCTACAGACCCAGCTGTTGAAACAACCCTCTGCAACCCTAAGATTGTTTTTACCAAGTAGCTGCTGAAACAACCTGCCATGACTCTAAGATTAATTTTATCCACGACCATCACTCATCCAATCAAAACCTGCGAACTCCCAAAAACTTTGCTAGTGCCAATGAGCTGTCTTTCAAAACAATACAAAACATTCTTCTCTGTGATAAAACTCCCAGACATTTCTTTGTTCTTCACACATACCAGATACCATCCTGGTCTGCATGTGTGCCCCGGATTGCAATAAAAACGTTCCCTTAGAGATTTGTCTCACTCTATTCTTTTGACTTTAACAGAGGAGAGGAAAATATTCTGCATTTTGATTGTGGTGGAGGTTACAGTAGTAAGTACATTTGCCACAGCTCATCAAGTTGTAGCTTTAAGTTGTATGTAAATTCAGGCATATGAGGAATGAGCTTCCTCCAAGGCTCAAGAAAACTTGTTAGGTGGGCTGGCCAGTTAGCACAGGTGGCTAGAGCATGGTGCTGATAACACCAGCATCCAGGGTTCGATTCCTGTGGCAGCCACAAAAAAAAAAAGAAAAGAAAAGAACTATTGGGAACAACCTGTGCGGTGGTTCTCATCTCATCACCTCTCTCATCCTTAATGTTCGTGCCTTGAGTAAGTTCTTTACCTTCTCTGATCCTGTAGCAGACAGAAGACACAAGGCAACCACCAAGGTTCTTGCACTGCTAATGTTCCCTCATTCTACCAGTCTATAAGAACAGAGGGGCTGTCGCACTGTTTACCCTGGGAGAGTTTCCACATCTCCCATCATCGCTTCTTTTACCCACCAACATTTAACACTGCAGCAAAACAGAGCTACCCATTTGCCTCCAAAGATCCCTGTGACTCGGACATTTCTTCCTTCTGACCATTCATCTCAAGCTTCAAGGAATGGTGTTGTCTCAGCATTGTCACTGGGACTGAACAGAGCAACTGGGTTCAGCATCATAGAGAAGGACCAAGGACACTGATTCCCAGCTCCCTGTCTACCCTCCAGGACCACATGGTTTCTTTAACAATTTGGGAGGTTCCTTTTCCTTTGAAATATATCTCCTATTTTTATTCCAAACAGTAAATCTCTTCACTACTTAAAACTTTGTTATACATGTAATGCATAATGTTGTAAAAGTCCAAGCAGAACAGTATGTCATCACCACCTTCTACACCAGCCCTACAATATACCGTTATTTAAAAGTAACTGTTTTTCTCTCAAGGTCCATCCATGTTGTTGCAAATGGCAGTATTTCATTCGTTTTTATAGCTGAGTAGTATTCCATTGTGTAGATATACCACATTTTCCGTATCCACTCATCCGATGATGGACATTTGGGCTGATTCCAGCTCTTGGCTATTGTGAAGAGTGCTGCAATGAACATTGGGAAACAAGTATACCTTCGACTTGATGATTTCCATTCCTTTGGATATATTCCCAGCAGTGGGATAGCTGGATCGTATGGTAGATCTATCTTCAGCTGTTTAAGGAACCTCCAAACCATTTTCCATAGGGGTTGCACCATTATGCATTCCCACCAACAATGTAAGAGAGTTCCTTTTTCTCCGCAACCACGCCAGCATTTATCGTTCAGCGTCTTTTGGATTTTAGCCATCCTAACTGGGTGGGGAAGAAGATATAACAACTATACTTTCATGAAGTTGTTACAACAAGCAAACGGAAAGGACATTCTTGGGGGGGAGGGGAGAGAGGGAGGAGGGAGGGAGGTGTCGGTGATGGGCCATAATAATCATATACAGTGTATATTGACAAAATAAAAATTTAACGAAAAAAAAATAAAATAAAATAAAAAAAATAAAAATAAATAAATAAATAAAAGTAACTGTTTTTAATAGTTTGGTTTTTAGCTGTGGTCTTGCTGTTCTGTCTTCCCTCCCCTCTCTCTCTGGAGCATTTCTTCTCCTTCCCTCTGCATGTCACTCATTGATTTTAGCCGGAGCTAAAAGAGAGCTTCATTACGAGGAACTTGTTCGTGGCTGGAGGGGTTGAAATGGAGATGGTGTCGTCCTGTGTACTCAGACAGTGCTAGGGTGACAATCCTATGTTAAATTTATGTGTCCTCATTTTTGTTGCGTATGACTGTATTTCTGTACATTTAAACCTTTATGTTCCTGTGTTATGATTAATTAAGTGTAGTAAAAGGACTGTTCTCAAAGTCAGGAAAAGCCCTTGCTTCTCTGGAGGCTTCGCTCTGCACGTTTCCTTTGCTCTTGCCAGTCCTTATTTCTCTTCACTCTTTTTTCCCACTTGTCACCTTCTTTATTCCCCCCTTTTGTTCCTCTGGGCTGGTCACCCCATTCCAGGATTTTCCGATGCAGAATGCTTTCAAGGCAACAGGGTTTATTCTCTAGAGAATCAGCTCTTTTCTTCCCTCCCCACCCCTCTCCTCCTCTGTTCTTTTTTCCTCTTCTCTTTCTTCATTCACTCATCTCCTACCAATTCTGCATCTCATCAGATCCCTCCCATAGTAAGTTTTATCAAAGAAATATCAATGACTAGCACAGTCCGTCTGTAACGTCACAAGACAAGGGAGTCCAGTGGAGGTGGTGAGTGGATTTCTCCCTATGGGCCTGTTGAGCTGGACATGAGGATGAGTTAGGAGACAAGCAGAACATCCTGGGATCATCATCTCTAACACGCAGGCAGGTGGTCTTAGTGAAGTCACTGGAGTTTGGAAACTGGGTTAATTTATCCATGTCAGGATATGCGTGGGTACCCACTTCTGCATTCCTCTCCCTAAGCCCCCGTACAGGGTGTTTGACTACTGTATAAACACAGAAACAAACCAGGAAAGTAAAATAGTAAATATATTAGTAATCACAGTCAATAGTTGTAGTGGTAGTCGTAGTAGCTGAATGAAGGTCTAGGGCTATGTGCGACTCAATGGTGCAGTCTATTGGAAATGATGTTAAGCACATTTCACAGCACAGCCTTTCTTCTAAAGTTGTTTGAAAGTGGAAAGACTTTGCATCTCCCTCTTGCCTTTGATGGCAAATGGTGTTTGTATGCCTATCATACTGCTTCCCACTGCAGCCGGGATCCCAGACCTGCATCCCTGAGGGGGTAAGCCCCTATGTTCTGCACAGATCCCACTGGGAAGTTGCTTTCTGTTGCTTTACAGCTGCTCAGCAGTCATCCTGATGGTGTGACCTGCTTCTTGCAGGTTAGTGGATCATCCTTGCTGCGTGTCTCAGGGCAAGACATTTTCCTCTCCTTTGTTTCATCTGCAAACTCTGAACACCCAGCCAGGCTAAAGCTATGCTAGTGAGACACTTGGAAAGACCCACACGCTTCTGAGGGCAGGAGGCTGCAGAGACACCAGTGCGTCCCTGCTCTGCTTCTCTGTGGCACTGGGCACCGTGTGTGTGTGTGTGTGTGTGTGTGTGTGTGTGTGTGTGTGTGTGTGTGTGTGTGAGAGAGAGAGAGAGAGAGAGAGAGAGAGAAATGTGAATGTAGGTTCATGGTGTAGGCCTCTGTTTAAAGGAGAGTGATGTCTGATGGGGTTACTTCAAATTAGGTTTTTAAAATTATGTGAAAAGAATATATCCAAAGATCCTTTATGTAATAATCCACTTTGGAATTTTATATACTTTTAATTGGTCTTGCATCAGTATTCTTTTTGGGATAAGCCAGTTTGTCTTCATTTCTTTTTGCAGAGGATCACATCTTACTCCATCCCTGCCCTGATGAAAGCCATGCACTTAATCCTCAGAACACTCACATAAACTTAATGCAAATCTTTTTTGTATGTTTCAGAAGATCATGGACCCCAAAAAGCCCATCCATGAACTCCCAGTTAAGAAATGCTGGTCAAGGTGGAGAAGAAATGTCTGCATTTCTTGACTGTAAATGGAGGACAAGACCTAGAAACGGCAGCTATCAGAACAGCCACGTGTGGATCACAGCGTTGATTTGGAGTGCCTGAACCTGGAAGTTCCACGAAAAGTGGGAGTTGTTTTATGTGGTATTTTAATGGTTTTTCACTGTGGCTTGACAGGAATCAAAGTGTGCATGAGAAAAAAGAACATCCACTAGTAATAAATGCATGTATATGTTTAATCGTTTGTGTCCATTCAAATATATAGCACACATATAATTTTGGGTGCCTATTGATGTATTGCATAGTACTAGCGTGGAGGAAGGAACTAATATTTAACCATCAGCTATGGGATGGGTCTTTTAATTGATTCATTGTTAATGATGCTATGTTTATTTTTTATCCCCATTTTACAATGAGGACACAAAAGCTCAGAGAGGTTAGGTTATTGACCCAAGATCACACAGCTTGGAACAGAGGCACTGGCCTTGATTTCAGACCTGCTTGGCAGCAAAGCCTTTACCTTCTGCCCTCTTCCCTGTGGCCTAAAACACCCTTCTGCCAGGTGCTGTGAAGGGATCACAGAGCTGAACACAAGGTGTAGCCCAGGTAGGCCTCATATGACTCTTGTGACCACCAGCATGACTGGCAGATCCTGCCTGAATCATACCCCATTGTAGAGAAATGAGGTGAATTTATTCTGTTGGTGTCAGAGATGACACCAGCATGCAGGTTGGAGTGTTCCTACCCCCGTGCACTTTCCACTATGACAATTGTCTTACACTCCTATCATGGATTTTTCTTCATCAACACCCACTACCTCCTTCAAACACACCCTGCTTTGCCATGTGAGCAGCATCATTCTCTCCTGAATACCAAGCCAGTCCCTTGGCTTTGTGGGGAGCATCTTGTGAGACTGGACTTGGCAAGGCCTCCCCGGCTGCAGGTCCACAGCCAACAGGTAGCACTCTTCTCATCATTTATCACACGACGAAAAACTCTTTGGGTAAAAAATAAATTAAAGCCAGACCAAAAAAAAAAATTTCTTTTCCTTCAAGTTAATTAATTTGAGCACTATATTCAGGAAAAGCTTTTCTTAAATCCCTATCACTGAAGGCAATTTTCTTGCCACAATCACTCAGTGTTCCTGACAGTAAGGAGCATAATCACTCCCTGACAGAAGGTGACTGGCAGAGAGAAGACTGAGGGGAAAACAGATTTCTGCAGCCATTGAAGGGGCTGCAAATACCTATGAGAACACCCCTTCCCAGCCCCAGGGGAGCTCCAGCGCCTGATGAACACGCTGTCTCCACAGTGGATATTGACTGCTGTGTGGTGCATGGCATGTGTGTGTGCACGTCTGTGTGTTTGTGCATGTGTGTGCATGCATGTGGGAGTGGTATGTGCTAAATGAAGGGAGTGGCAGATCTCTGAATCCACAGGAATACTAGGCACATGGCCACTGGCCTCCTGCAGGCCGGTTTGCCTGGACCACAGGTGTGGGCATGTGCAGTGGGGCTGCCGGACCAAGGGCTCCACCAAGCACTGGAGGGTCATTCATCTTAGATTATCTCCACACCTACTTTTGTGCCTCAGCATCCTTTCAAGTCCAAGTGCAATTGGGTCCCTCTTGGGGTTGGAATTGATTATGGATGGGAAAGCTGTAATAGGGATTTTCCCGCACCTGGAAATATGAGTAAAAATACAGGATTAGTGTAGAAGAGCA
This sequence comes from Galeopterus variegatus, assembly GCF_000696425.1. Lineage (NCBI taxonomy): Eukaryota > Metazoa > Chordata > Mammalia > Dermoptera > Cynocephalidae > Galeopterus > Galeopterus variegatus. The sequence goes on along the minus strand of NW_007726136.1, from coordinate 1,432,226 downwards.
TGCCATTTCCTGTCTTGCCTGGAGACAGCCAGAAAACTGGCTCAGCCCCAGTGCCCCTAGCCATTAGGAGTAATAATAGCTGCCATTAATCAAGCAATCAGGTACTAGGCTATGCATTGCATGTATTTGCATACAATTATTTCTTATAATCCTTTTGACAATTCTGAGAAGTTGCTATTTTAATCACTGGCTTACAGGTGAGGAAACTGAGTCTCAGAGTCCACAAGACTTGTTCAATCCACATACTGCCAGGACTTGAGCCCCAGCCTGCGAGACTGTCGAAGGCCTGCTCTTCCCCACTGCACTCTGATGCAGCCCGTTATCTGCGTCTTAGGCACACTTTGAGCCCTGCGCTGATGCAGATAGAACTGTGGTCCCAGGATGACCTTGACAGGGAGGACCACCAGAAGGAGGGGCTTCTTCTTTCCTCCAGAACCTAAGATTACTCTGACTTTGGACAGAGCAAGACCATGTTTCCTTTCCCAGCTGATGGACAGAAGCCACTCCCTCCCTGATGGGTAAAGTGATGCTGAGGAGAGTCCCATGAGTAGCAGAGACAACACCTGACCTCCCTCATGTGCGTGGGGCTGGGCTCGGGTGAAGACCGCAGGGACCAGAGCCAAACCTGTCTGCAGATGCCCATGGGAACCCATGCTCCTCATGTCCTGGGCTCACTCACACCCTCACTGAGCCTCAAATGACTCATGGGTAAATTGAGGATAAAATAGCACCCTCTCAGGGTTTTCTGAGCATTAAATGAGAGAATATATTTAAATGGTTTAGCATAGTGCAAGGTTTAAAGAAGTGATAAGGAAAGGGTAACAATGATTAATTATTTCTTCCCCAAACAAGCAGCAAGGAGCAAACCGGCAGCTATTTCCGCTGAGTATTTGCACCTGTAAGCATTTCCCTTAAGATCAAGAACAAAATAAGAATGCCCACTTTCACCACTGCTAGTCAAGATGGTACTGGAAGTTCTAGCCAGAGCAATTAAACAAGAAAAAGAATGAAAGAAATAAAACTATGTCTAATATCTGTTAAAGGGTATTTTAGAATGGCAATCTCTTCTGAACTCCCTCCCAGCTTACTCGGCTTGTCTAAGTGTGGCTCCAAAGCCTGCCTCCTGTTTCCTACTTCCATGCCATACATTGACAGCTGGGGTCCCTGCCATGGTCTCCTTATGGCTCTCTTCTGCAGTGCTCTGATGCTGAGATCCCTCGATCCCAAAGAACCTCATTAGTAACAACTTTGATACCTCCCTCCCCCTTCCCCCTTTACCCCTGCACTATTTGAGCCACATTTCTTAATGAATCATATCCAGAGTCAGAATTCTGGATTGACCTCTATTCCAACATTCTCAAAAAAGCACTTTCTCTGACCATCACGGCCTATGCTCATATCTCACTTCTCTGTCTTCTGCAGCATATGACCAACTAAAACAGTTACCAGAATCAAATACTAGGGCTGGCCAGTTAGGTCAGTTGGTTAGATAGAGCACAGTGTTATAACACCAAGGTCAGGGGCTCAGATCCTCGTACTGGCCAGAAAAAAAAAAAAGAAAGAAAGAAAGAAAGACAAATCATTTGAGGACACAGCCATATTAAGGGACAGGAGGATAATTATGTCACACACAAAAATCAAATACTGTATTTGATCACCACTGTCATATGTTATCCAATAATTACATCCATCCATGCTGACCTTCTCTTGTCAGAGTGAACAGGACTGAAGCCGTGTTGGGACCTAAAACTGCTGGGCTGCAGGAAATCTTAAAAGACACTGTGTATTTCTCAGCATGTATTTCTCTGAGTTCCCTCTTTTTCCATGGTTATTCAACATTTTGAACTTTGGGTACGGGGCAAGATGGCATTATTCACATAAATTTAAAGTTGTTTTCCAGTCAGCCTGGAGCTGCAGACTTGCAATAAGTCACATACTATTCAGACCCTGAGAAACCAAGGAAGACATTGATAAAGCTATGCCGATTTCACCCCTCCATCAGGGTCCTAAGATAACACCAAGGATGGCAACAGAAAACAGATGGAGCCTTGGTGAGACCTTGCATCTGGCTCCCTGCATGGAGCCCCCACAGCTCATGTCCCCCTCTCTCCTGCTTTTCACTTCCCAAATTCCATTTCCCCAACCCCCTCTTTAAAAACCCCTCAGTAAACCTGAGTCTTTGAAATAGTTTTAGTCTGGCCATTGTCTTTCAGGTTTCCCAGAAAGATGGGTTAGCCTAACATCTCCCCTCATGTCACCAGTATTCCTGGATAAAAGGCAGTATCTTATTCCACCAATAATTTGACTTTTAAGTTGTTTGTTTTTGTTTGGGGCAGGCAGTTGGACTTGGGTCTGGTCTCTCGTCAGTTAGACTTTAAACTCCATGACAGCACATAACGTGTTGATTGATTCACACAGAAATTGCTTTATTAGTTCATTAGTGCATTCCTTCGAGAAATATTTTTGAGAGTAACTACCATGTGCAGTACTAAGCTGTGTACTAAAAAAAAAAAAAAAAAAAAAAAAAAACCAGTGGCCAGAGGAGACATGGTCCTCGGCCTCAGAGACTTTACAGTCTCACTGGCATAGATGACTACTAAACAAGCTATAATAAGTGTCACAAATGTTATCAGAGGGGAAATGCAGGATGCTGTGAGAGCACATTACAAGGAAACTAACCTTATACAGCAGGTTAGGGAAGACATCTTTTTTAAAAAATGAAGTTTAAGCAGAATCTGTGTTTTACAAGAAAAGAAGACGAAAGTATCCAGAGGGAGAAAGTGGTATATGGAAAAGCCCAGAGGTGAGAAAGATCTTGGAGCTTTTTACAAAGCAGTGGGAGTTTGGCATGGCTAAGGTGTACTGTCTGTCCTGGGAGGGGGACAGAGGATGGGGATGGGTGGGAGAGTGGGAGCTGAGTGATAAAGTCAGAAAGGCAGGCAGAGTTGGTCCTGAAGGGCCTTGTGAGCCAAGGTAAGACACTGGAATTTTACATATGGAGCAATGACTATTTTAAGCAGAGGAGACACATAATCAAATTTTCATTTTTAGAAAGATCCCCTCAGCTGTTATATGGTGAATGGACTGAAGGCATTAAAGACCAGAGGCAGGGAGCCAGTTGGGAGGTTCTGCACACACCCAAGGGAAGGTTGATGGTAGCCTAAAGTTTAATAGTGGCAGTGGAGATAAAGAAGGGAACTGGTCTGAGAAATAATTAAGACCTAATATTCAGAACTTGTCAATGATCTGGATGCAGGGAGTGAAGGAAATGATGGAGCCAAGCACACCTGCATGGATATTATTCCATCTGGCTGCATAGTGTTCCATCATCCTGCTGTATTCCAATTCACTCATTCTCTGTTTCAAACTCTTTAATAACAAACTGCATTGGAAAAAATGTCCTTTAATAAACCTTGCACGTAACTCTAGCCAATTTCTACCTTTTCTCAGAAGCGGAATTTCTGTGTCAAAGGTTCTGTGAAACCAAATCCAACAGCATATTAAAATATACTACACCGTAACCTGGAATGCAAGTGTGGTTTGACATATGAAAATCAATCAATGTAATACACCACATTAATAGAACAAAGGGGGAAAAATGCATGTTCATCTCAATTGATACAGAAAAGCATTTGGTGAAATCCAACACCCTTTCATGATAAAAGTACACCACAAACTAGGAATAGAAGGGAATTTCCTGAAAATGGTAAAGGGATTCTATGAAAACCCAAATCTAACCTCATACCCTGTGTTGAAAGACTGAAAACATTCCCCTTAAGATCAAGAACAAGACAAGAAGGCCTGCTTTCACCACTGCTATTCAACATTGTACTGGAAGTTCTAGCCAGAACAATTAGGTAAGAAAAAATATTAAGAAGGACCCAAATGGAAAATGAAGAAGTAAAATGATGTCCATTCATGATGGCATGATTCTATATATAAAATATCCCAAATAATAAAAAACTATTAGACCTAATAAATTAATTCAGCAAAGTTCCAAGGTACAAGATCAACACACAAAAATCAGTTGAATTTCTATGCACTGGCAATGAACAATCTGAAAAAGGAGATTAAGAAAATAATTTCATTTACAATAGCATCAAAAAGAATAAAGTCCTTAGGAATAAATTTAACCAAGGAAGTGCAAACTTATGCACTGAAAACTATAAAACATTAATGAAAGAAATTATAAAGACTGAAGTAAATGGCAAGAAATCTCCTGTTCATGAACTGGAAGACTTAATATTGTTGAGAAGGCAATACTACCCAAAGTGAACTATGGATGCAATGCAATCCCTATTAAAATCCCAATGGTCTTTTCTGCAGAATTGGAAAAGCTGATCCCAAAATTCATATGAAAATGTAATAGACCTTGAATAGCCAAGACAATCTTGGGGGAAAAAAGAGCAACGTTGGAGGGCTCACACTTCCCAATTTCAAAACTTACTACCAAGTGATGGTAATCAAAACTGACATAACGATAGACATATAGATAAATGGAATAGAATTGAGGATGCAAAAATAAATACATGTCAATAGTGAATTGATTTTCTACAAGGGTGCCAAGATCATTCAAGGGGGAAAGAATAGTCTTTTTTTTATTGTGGTAAAACATATATAACATAAGCATTGCCATTTTAAGCATTTTTAAACATACAATTGGTGGAAGTAATCACATTCACAATGCTGTGTAACTGCTACCCCCACCTATTTCAAAAACTTTTTCATCACCCTAAACATAGACTCTGTACCCATTAAGCAATAACTTATTATTCCTTCTTCCTGCGTTTCTGGCACCTCTAATCCACTTGTCTCTGAAATTTGTATTCTTTTTAATTCATTTTTTTCTTAATTGACCTATAATAATTGTATATATTTATGGAATACAATATGATATTTGGGTATGTTTATACACTGTGCAGTGATCATATCAAGATATTTAGTATATCCATCACCTCAAACATTTGTCACCTCTTTTTGTTAGGAACATTCAACATCCTCTAAACTAGCGACTTGAAGTTATACAGTAACTTGTTGTTGACAGCAGTCTCCCTATACTACTAGGGAACGCTAGATCTCCTTCTTCCTGTCTCTCTGCAATTTTGTATCCATTGACCACCCTCTCCCCATCCACACCATCCCTTCCCTTTACTAGTCTCTGGTAACAACTATCCTACACTATTTCTACAAGATCAACTGTTTTAGCTCCCACATGAGTGAAAATATATGATAGTTCTCTCTCTGTACCTGGCTTATTTCACTTACCATGATTTTCTCCAAGCTCATCCATGTTGCTACAAATGACAGAATTTCATTCTTTTTTATGGCTGAGTAGTATTCCATAGTGTAGATATACCACATTTTCTTTATCCAGTCATCTGTTTATGGACATATAGGTTGGTTCCAAATCTTGTCTATTGTGAATAGAGCCATGATAAATGTGGGAGTGCAGGTATCATTTCAACTGGTTGATTTCCTTTCCTTTGGATATATACCCAGTAGTGGGATTGCTGGATCACATGGTAGTTCTATCTGTAGTTTGGTGAGAAACTTCCATACTGTTTTCCATAATGGATGCACTAATTTACATTCCCACCAACAATGTACAAGAGTTCACCTTTCTCCACATCCTCATCAGCATTTGTTATTTTCTGTCTTTTTCATAATAGCCAGTCTGACTGGGGTCAGATGATATCTCCCAGTGGTTTTGATTGACATTTCTCTGATGATTAATGATGTCGAGCATTTTTTTCACATACCAGTTGGTCATTTGTTTTTGTTTTTTTGTTTTTTGTGTGTGTGTATGTGATGACTAGTAAGGGGATCTTAACACCTGACTTGGTGTTGTCAACACCACGCTCTCCCAAGTGAGCAAACCGGCCATCCCTATATAGGGATCCAAACCCATTGCCTTCATGTTATCAGCACCACACTCTCCCAAGTGAGCCACAGGCCAGCCCTTGTATGTCTTCTATTGAGAAGTATCTGTTCGGCTCATTTGTCTGTTTTTTACCCTGATTATTTGGTTTTTTACTAGTTGAGTTGTTTGAGTTCTTTGTATATTCTGGGTATTAATCCCTTGTTGGGTGTATAGTTTGCAAATATTTTCTCCCATTCTTCAGGGTATCTTTTCACTCTGTTGGTTGTTTCCTATGCTGTTCAGAAGCTTTTTAGTTTGATATAATCTAATTTGTTTATTTTTGCTTTTGTTGCCAGTGCTTTAGAAGTCTCACTGATAAAATCTGTACCTACTCCTATGTCCTGAAGTGTTTCCCCTATATTTTCTTCTAGAACTTTTATGGTTTCAGGTCTTACATTTAAGTCTTTAATATATTTTGAGTTGATTTTGGTATATGGTGAGAGACAGGGGCCTGGTTTTATTCTTTGCATATGGATCCCCAATTTTCCCATCACCACTTATTGAACAATGTATGTTCTTGGCTCCTTTGTCAAAAATCAGTTGGCTATTGGTACGTGGATTTATTTATGAATTTTCTATTCTGCTCTATTGGTCTATGTGTCTGCTTTTGTGACACTACAGTGCTGTTTTGATTACTATAGCTTTGTAGTATATCTTGAAGTCAGGGAGTGTGATGCCCCCACTTTGTTCTTTTTGCTCAGGATTGCTTTGGCCATTCAGATCATTTGTTGTTTCATATAAACTTCTGAATTTTTTAAAAAATTTCTCTGAAGTATGTCATTGGTAGTTTTAAGGGGATTGCATTGAATCTGTAGATCACTTTGGGCAGTTCGTTCATTTTGACAATATTGATTCTCCCATTCCATGAGCATGGGATGTCTTTCACTTTTTGTGTGTCTTCTTTAATTTCTTTAATTGGTGTTTTATAGTTTTCATTGCAGAGATCTTTCACCTCCTTGGATAAATTTATTCCTAGGTATTTTATTTTTGCTGCTATTGTAAGTAGGACTGCTTTCTTGATTTCTTTTTTCTGCTAGTTCATTTTTACTGTATAGAAATGCTACTGGTTTTTGTATGTTAATATTGTATCCTGCCACTTTACTGAATTTATCTGCTATAGGAGATTTTTGGTAGAGTCTTTAGGTTTCTCTCTATATAAAATCATGTCATTTGATTTCCTCTTTTCCAAATTGAATACTCTTCATTTCTTTCTCTTGCTTAATTGCTCTGGCTAGGAGTTCTAGTATTACATTGAATAAAAGTGGTGAGAGTGGGCACCTTATCTTGTTCCGGTTCTTTGGGTAAGAGCTTGAAGCTTTTCTTCATTCAATATGATGTTAGCTGTGGATTTACCATAGATGGCCTTTATTTATTAAGATGCTTTCCTTCTATACTTAATTTGTTGAGTGTTTTTATCATGAAGGGTTGTTGAACTTTATCAAATGTTGTTCTGTGTCTATTGAGTTAATTGTAATTTTTTTTCTTTCATTCTGTTGATGTGATGCATCACATTTATTGATTTGTGTATGGTGGACCATCCTTGCATGACTGAGATAAATCCCACTTGACCATGGTGTATAATCTTTTTGATGTGCTGTTGGACTCAGTTTGCTAGTATTTTATTGAGGATTTTTGCATCTATATTTATCAGGGATATTGGCCAGTAGTTTACTTTTTTTGTTGTGTCCTTGCCTGGTTTTGGTATCAGGGTAATACTGGCCTCATAGTATAAATTTGGAAGAATCCTGTACAATTCAATTTTTGGAATAGTTTAAGAAGTATTGGTAATAGTTTTCTTTAAATGTTTGGTAGAATTCAGCAATAAAACCATCTGGTCCTAGGGTTTTCTTTGTTGGGAGACTCCTGGCCTGTAGGGTTTCTGCTGAGAAGACTGCTGTTAGTCTAATGGGTATTCCCTTATAAATGATTTGACACTCTTCTCTTCCTCTTTTTAGAATTCTCTCTTAATCTTTAGCTTTTAATATTTTGACTACAATGTGTCTTGGGGAAGACATTTTGGGTTTAATATATTTGGGGAACTTTGAACTTCCTGGATTTGGATATTCATATCTTTCCCAAGACGAGAGAAGATTTCAGCTATTATTTCATTAAGTATGTTTTTGCTTGTTTTATTTTCTTCTCCTTCTGGGATGCCCATAATTCAAATATTTGTTTGCATAATAGTACACCATAAATCTTGGAGGCTTCCTTCATTTTTTTTAATTCTTTTTTCTTTTTTTGTTTTCCTGGATCATTTAAAGACAGCTATCATTAAAATCAGAAATTCTTTTTTCTGTGCGTTCTAGCCTATTGTTGAGACTCTCAGATGTATTTTTTTAACTTCATTCAATGAATTCTTCAATTCCAAAATTTCCATTTGTTTTTTTTTTAATTTTATTTTATTTTGTCAGTGTACAATGTGGTTGATTATTGTGTCCCATTACCAAAACCTCCCTCCCTCCTGCCTCTCCCCCCTCCCTCCCAACAACCACATATCTGTTTGCTTGTCATATCAACTTCAAGGAATTGTAATTGTTGCATCTTCTTCCCCCCTACCCAGTTTATTTGTGTATTTATTTATTTATTTTTAGCTCCCACAAATAAGTGAGAACATGTGATATTTCTCTTTCTGTGCCTGACTCAATTCACTTAATATAATTCTCTCTAGGTCCATCCATGTTGTTGCAAATGGCAGTATTTCATTCTTTTTTATAGCAGAGTAGTATTCCATTGTGTAGGTATACCACATTTTCCGTATCCACTCATCCAATGATGGACATTTGGGCTGATTCCAACTCTTAGCTATTGTAAAGAGTGCTGCAGTGAACATTGGAGAACAGGTATACCTTCAACTTCATGATTTCCATTCCCCTGGGTATGGAATAGCTGGGTCCTATGGTATATCTGTCTGCAATTGTTTGAGGAACCTCCATACCATTTTCCATAGAGGCTGCACCATTTCACAGTTCCACCAGCAATGTATGAGAGTTCCTTTTTCTCCACAACCTCACCAGCATTTATCATTCACAGTCTCTTGGATATTAGCCATCCTAACTGGGATAAGAAGGTATCTCAGTGTGTTTTTTTTTTTTTTTTTTTCGTGATGGGTAAGGGGATCACAACCCTTGGTGAGGTGTCGCCCACACCACGCTCAGCCAGTGAGCACACTGGCCAGTCCTATATAGGATCCGAACCCGCGGCGGGAGCGTCGCTGTGCTCCCAGTGCCGCACTCTGCCAAGCGCGCCATGGGGCCGGCCCTCAGTGTGGTTTTGATTTGCACTTCCCGAATGCTGAGTGATGTTGAGCATTTTTTCATGCGTCTGTTGACCATTCATATATCTTCCCTTGAGAAATGTCTATTTAGCTCTTTTGCCCATTTTTTAATTGGGTTGCTTGTTTTTTTCTTGTTAAGTTGTTTCAGTGCCTTGTATATTCTGGATATTAATCCTTTGTCAGATGGATATTTTGCAAATATTTTCTCCCACTCTGTTGGTTGTCTTTTAACTCTGTTAATTGTTTCTTTTCCTGTAGAAGCTTTTTAGTTTGATATAATCTCATTCATTTATTTTTCCTTTGGTTGCTCATGCTTTGGGGTCATATTCATAAAGTCTGTGCCCAGTCCTACTGCCTGAAGTGTTTCTCTGATGTTTTCTTTAAGAAGTTTTATTGTTTCAGGGTGTATATTTAATTCTTTCATCCATTTTGAGTTGATTCTAGTATATGGTGAGAGGTTTGGGTCTAGTTTCATTCTCCAGCATATGGACATCCAGTTATCCCAGCACCATTTGCTGAAGAGGCAGTCTCTTCTCCAGCATATAGGCTTGGTGCCTTTGTCAGATCAGATGGCTGTAGGTGTGTGGGCTGATTTCTCGGTTCTCTATTCCATTCCATTGGTCTGTGTGTCTGTTTTTATACCAGTACCATGCTGTTTTGTTTATTATAGCTTTGTAATATAGTTCAAGTCAGGTACTGTTATGCCTCCAGCTTTATTTACTTTTTACTCAGGATTACTTTGGCTATGTGTGGTCTTTTGTTATTCCATATAAATATCTGGATAGTTTTTTCCATTTCTGAGAAAAATGTCATTGGAATTTTGATGGGGATTGCATTGAATCTGTAGATCACTTTGGGTAATATGGACATTTTCACAATGTTGATTCTTCCAGTCGAAGAGCATGGGATATCTTTCCATCTTCTAGTGTCCTCTTTAATTTCTCTCAACAGTGGTTTGTAGTTCTCTTTGTGAAGATTATTCACATCCTTGGTTCAATTTATTCCTAAGTATTTTATTTTGTTGTTGTTGGCTATTGTAAAAGGCTAGCTTTCTTGATTTCTTTTTCTGCACATTCACTGTTGGGGTATAGAAATGCTACTGATTTTTGTGTGTTGATTTTGTATCCTGCAACTTTGCTGAAATTATTTATCAACACTAGGAGGTTTTTTTTTGCAGAGACTTTAGGCTCTTCAATATATAGGATCATGTCATCTGCAAACAGGGGTAGCTTGACTTCTTCTTTTCCAATCTGGATACCCTTTATTTCCTTCTCTTCTCTGATTGCTCTGGCTAGTACTTCCAACACTATGTTGAATAGGAGTGGTGAGAGTGGGCATCCTTGTCTAGTTCCTGTTCTTAATGGAAAACCTTTCAGCTTTTCCCCATTCAGGATGATATTGGCAGTGGGTTTATCACATATGGCTTTAATTACATTGAGATACTTTCCATCTATACCTAACTTGTAGAGAGTCTTTATCATGAATGAATGTTGAATTTTATCAAATGCTTTTTCAGCATCTATAGAGATGATCATATGGTCCTTGGGATTGAGTTTATTGATATGGTGTATCACATTTATCGATTTGTGTATGTTGAACCAACCTTGCATCCCTGGGATGATCCCACTTGATCATGGTGTATAATTTTGCATATGTGTTGCTGTATTCTGTCAGCTAGTATTTTATTGAGGATTTTTGTGTCTATATTCATCAAGTATATTGGCCTATAGTTTTCTTTTTTAGTTGTGTCTTTACCTGGTTTTGGTGTCAGGGTGATGTTTGCTTCATAGAAGGAGTTTGGGAGAATTGCCTCTGTTTCAAACTTTTGGAATAGTTTGTAGAGAATTGGTGTCAATTCCTCTTTGAATGTTTGGTAGAATTCTGCTGTGAATCCATCTGGTCCTGGGCTTTTCTTTGTTGGGAGCCTTCTGGTAACAGCTTCAATCTCTTTTGTTGTTATTAGCCTGTTCAGATTTTCTACATCTTCTTGGCTCAGTTTTGGTAGTTGGTGTGTGTCCAGAAATTTATCCATTTCCTCCATATTTTCAAATTTGTTGGCATATAGTTGTTTTTAGTAGTCTCGAATGATTCCTTGTATTTCAGAAGTATCAGTTGTAATGTCACCTTTTTCATTTCTAATTTTTGTTATTTGGATCTCTCTTCTTTTTTTAGTTAGCTGTACTAATGGCTTGTCAATTTTATTTATCTTTTCAAAAAAACAACTTTTTGATTCATTGATCTTTTGTATTGTTATTTGGGTTACAAATTCATTAAGTTCTGCTCTGATCTTAATGATTTCTTTCTGTCTGCTAACTTTGGGTTTGGATTGTTCTTGTTTTTCTAGTTCTTAAAGGTGAAGTATTAAGTAGTTCACTTGCCATTTTTCCATTCTTCTGAAGTTAGCATTTAATGTGATAAATTTCCCCCTTAGTACTGCTTTTGCAGTATCCCACAGGCTTTGGTATGATATATCATTGTTTTCAGTAGTTTCAACAAATTTATTGATTTCCTGTTTGATTTCTTCTTGGACCCATATGTCATTAAGGAGAAGGCTATTTAATTTCCATCTGTTTGTATAGTTTCCAGAATTTTGTTTGTTATTGATTTCTAATTTTAATCCATTGGGATCTGAAAAAATAAATGGGATAATTCCTATTTTTTAAAATTTTTTGAGACTCAATTTGTGACCTATCCTGGAAAATGATCCATGTGCTGATGAGAAGAATGAATATTCTGAGGTTGTTGGATGGAATGTTCTGTAGATATCTGCCAAGTCCAACTGGTATAGTGTGTTGTTTAGATCTTGTGTTTCTCTGTTGATTCTTTGCCTAGATGATCTGTCCAATATTGATAGTGGGGTGTTCAGGTCCCCTGTTACTATGCTATTAGTGTTTATTTCCTTCTTTAGGTCTAATAGAGTTTGCTTTGTAAATCTGGCTGCTCTAACATTGGGTGCTTATATATTTATGATTGCTATGTCTTCTTGATGGATCAATCCTTTTGTCATTATATAGTGGCCCTCATTGTCTCTTTTAATGGTTTTTAGTTTAAAGTCTATTTTATGAGATATAAGAATAACTACTCCAGCTGGTTTTTCATTTCTGTTTGCATGGTAAATCTTTTTCCATCCTTTCAATCTCAGTCTATGTGAGTCTTTATAGGTGAGGTGGGTCTCTTGAAGGCAGCATATAGTTGGGTCCTCCTTTTTAATCCAGTCAGTCAGTCTGTGTCTTCTTTTTATTTTATTTTATTATATTTTTGTCTTTTTTCGTGACCGGCCGCACCACCGCGCTCAGCCAGTGTGTGCACCAGCCATCCCTATATAGGATCCGAACCCTCGGCAGGAGTGCTGCTGCACACCCAGCGCCGCACTCTCCTGAGTGCGCCATGGGGTCGGCCCAAGTCTGTGTCTTTTGATTGGGGAATTTAATCCTTTTATGTTAAGAGTTGTTACGGAAAAGTGTTGATTTACTCCTAGCATTTTATTGATTTTTGTTTGGATGTCTTAAGTGTCTTTTGTTCCTTTCTTTCTGATTTACTGTTTGTCTTCTCTGTTTCTTGGTTCCTTGGGTTGTAGATAAACTTTTTTTTTCTCTTTATTGTTAGCATTTTTATTTTACTAGTGGGGTAAAAGTTTGATGTTAGTCTGATTTGGGCTCCCTTATAGGTGATTTGATGCTTCTCTCTTGCAGCTTTTAAGATTCTCTCTTTGTCTTTGAGTTTTGCCAATTTGACTATAACATTTCTTGGAGAAGACTTTTTTGGGTTGAATACAGTTGGGGATCTTGAGCTTCCTGAATTTGAAGATCTGTGTCTTTTCCTATACCTGGGAAGTTTTCTGCCATTATTTTGTTGAATATATTTTCAATGCAATCTCCCTTTTCCTCCCTTCTGGCATACCCATGACTCAGATATTTGAGTGCTTAAGGTTGTCTGATATCTCTCTTAGATTTTCTTCAATGTTTTTAATTCCTTTTGCTTTTTCTTTCTTTCTTTCTTTCTTTCTTTCTTTCTTTCTTTCTTTCTTTCTTTTTTTTTTTTTTTTTTTTTTTTTTTTTCCTGTGTTTTTTC
>NW_007726136.1:1399986-1418844 GCF_000696425.1 Galeopterus variegatus | reverse complement strand
TTCTTTTTTTTTTTTTTTTTTTTTTTTGTCTGCCTGTGTTTTTTCAAACAGCCCATCTTCAAGGTCAGAAGTTTTCTCTTCTGCTTCTGTAAGCCTTCTGGTTAAGCTCTCTATTGTGTTTTTTATTTTGTTGAATGAATTCTTCAGCTCGGCAAGCTCTGCATTCTCTTCAGGGCATTGATTTCCTTGTACATTTCTTCTTTCAGGTCCTGTATACTTTTCCCCCTTTCATCATGTCGTCTAGCTGAGTTTTCTTGTATCTCATTTAGTTTCCTTAGAATTATCACTCGAACTTCCTTGTTCAACATTTCAAGGGCTTCTTGTTCTATAGGATCTAGAGCTTGAGAGTTATTACCCTTTGGTGGTGTACTTTCTTGATTTTTCATATTTCTGGTATCTTTCCTTTGATGTTTCATCATTGTGTAGATATGTGCATGTGATGGCTCAAAGACTCAGGGGTGGGTCCACCAGGGGCATTGCTTTGAGTCAGGGACTTGGGCATGCTTTGACTTGACTTTGAGTTGGGTATAGGTCTGCTGGCAGCTGGTCCACTGCACCACTTCTCAGGGCCAGTTGTGAGGCCATGCTTTCCTTGGTAGTTTGGGAGTAGGTCTGCCAAAGGCAGGGCTGCTGAGTCACTTCTTGGGCAGTGGGTGAGGCTGTGGTGTAGGCCTGCTGCTGTGGTTTGAATGCCCCCCCAAGTCCATGTTGGAATTTAACCCCCTATATGGTAGTGGAAAGTGGGGCCTTTAAGAGGTGATTGGATCGTGAGGACAGTGTCCTTGTGAATGGGTTGATCCATTCATAGAGTAATGAGTTGATGGTTTAACAGGTTGTCATGGGTGTGGTTCTGATGGCTTCATGAGGAGAGTGAGTGGGAAGGTTGGCTCTCTTGCTCGTGCCACTCTCACCATGTTATACCCTGTGTCACTGTAGAGAGTCACCACCAAGAAGAAGGCCCTCACCAGATGTGCCCCCTGGACCATAGACTTCCAAGCTTCTAAAACTATAGAAAATAAACCTGTTTTTCTTATACATTAGCCTGTTTCAGGTATTCTGTTATAAGCAACAGAAATGGACTAATACACTTGCCAAGAGGGGGCCCAGCCAGCTGCCTCTTGGTCAGTGGGCAAGGCTTCGAGGGGGACCTGCAGAGAGGGGACCCTGCCAGCTGCTTCTCCAGTGGTGGGTGAGGTGCTAGTTAGAAATGTTGAGGTGAGATCACCTGCAAGCTTCCCCAAGAGAGTGTGGATGCACTTCAGTGCTACTGGCCTGGGGGTATATTTGTTAGGGTAGGGACCCTTGAGCTATTTTTCTGGGTTGGGAGCTTGGGCACACAGAACTGAGGGATCTGCTTGTCTAATCTCTGGCCAGGGATGGGGGAGTGGATCAGTTCAGCAGGGCTGGGATTGGCTTCCCAGATGTGCAGGACTGGATTCACAGCTGCTCCTGGGCCCAGGCTTCAACCTGCCAGGATCAGGGTATTGTAGTCTCTCCTGTGCATGTGTTGGAATGACAGCAGAGCCTTAAGTCAGTTATACGAAGTCTGGGGAAGCACAGTGGCTACTGGCCCCCAAGGCAGGACATGCTCCCACAGTGGTGCTGGTTTCAAGATGGTACCATGCTGCATCTGCTTGAGTCACAAAGGTGGGGGATAGGGAACGCACAGTATGTGCTCTTGTTCTGGAGTAACAAAGTGCATGTATTCTAGGCAGCTTTTGTATTCTAGGCAGCTTCCTCCTCTTGGCTCTGGGCTTGCAAGGGCTATGGGCTTCTTCTACTGTAGGAACTGCAGGCATCTGTAGCGAGGATGGGGATTGGTGTGGGCTCTCTTCCTATCTTTTCCCCACAAATGAATGTTTTTCCTGAATCAATCCTGGTGGAGGAGATTTCGTGGCTGAGGCTGTGTGCCTCTCTCTGATCTCTATGCTGCCATTCTGGACTTTCATGCTCCACAGGGATCTTACCAGTCTCCTGCTGTGCTCCTGCACTCCCCCATAGATGTTCCCATCAATATTTAGCTGTCTACTAGTTGTTCTGGTCCTTTGCCATGAGAGGGGTCATGTCATCTCTAGTCCACCATCTATCTCACCTCAGAACAAATGGTGGTTTTAACAAATGGTGCTGGGACAACTGTATATCCACATGCAAAAGAATAAAATTAAACCCTTACCTCACACCATGTACAAAGATTAACTCAAAATGAATCAAAGACTTAAATGTAAGAGCTAAGATTATAAAACTCCTAGGAGAAAACATAGGGGTAAATCTTCATGACCTTGGATTTAGCAATGGTGTCCTGGATATGACACTAAAAGCACAAGCAACAGAAGAAAAAATAGATAAATTAAAAGATTTTGTGCATCAAAGCACACCATCAGGAAGGTGAAAAGGCAGCCCACAAATGTGAGAAAATATTTTCAAATAGTGTATCTGGTAAGAGTCTGGTACATAGAACATATAAAAAACTCTTCAAGTTAGCAGCAAAAAGACAAACAACGCAGTTAAAAAATGAACAAAGGACTTCAACAGACATTTCTCCAAAGAAGATGCACAAATGGCCAACAAGTACATGGAAACATGCTCAATATCACTAGTCACGGACTGAGGACATTAGAATTTTCAAGGAAAGCTTTCTAAAATGGCTAGTCACCCACAAGGATGGCCATGATTTTTTTAAATGGCAATAACAAGTGTTGGTGAGAATGTGGAGAAATTGGAAACTTCGCACATTGTTAGTGGGAAAGTAAAGTGGTGCAGGTGCTATGGAAAAATAGTTTGGGGGTCCCTCAAAAGTTAAAATAGAATTAGCATATGACACAGCAATTACATGCCTATGTATATGCCGAAAAAAATTTCACTACATAAATACTTGTACATGAATTTTTGCAGCAGCATTATTCATAACAGCTCCAAAGTGGAAACGACCACCAACTGAAGACTGGATAAATAAAATATGGCATATTCATACAATGGAATATTATTCAGCAATAAGAGTAATGAGCTGCTGATGCATATCACAACATGCAGGAACCTTAAAAACGTTAAAAATGTTGTGCTAATTGAAAGAAGGCAGTCATAAAGGCCACATAGCGTATGATTGTGTTTATATGAAATATCACGAACGGGCAAATCCATAGAGAAATAAAGTAGATCAGGGATTTCCTAGGCATGGGTGGGAGGGATGGCTGGGGAAAATAGAGAGTGGCTATCAACAGGCGCAGGACTTCTTTTGGGGTAAAAAAAGGTCCTAAAATCTCTCATGTTGACGTTTGCATAACTTTGTGAATATACAAAAAAACTATTTAATTGTAGACTTTAAGTTGGCGAATGGCATGGTATTTGAATTAAACATTAATACATCTCATAAAAATAGATATTTTAACTTGGGAAATACGTATATAGATAGTATATGAAATATGTGTGTATTAATGTTAAATCTCTTGGATGTCATGGTATTGTAGTTTTGTACAAGAATGTCCTTGTTTCTAGGAGATTCTGGATGCTGACCTCTTTAGTGGTGAAGTTTCTTGATGTCTGAAAATTACCTCAAATGGCTCAGCCATTAAAAAAAGAAGAAAGAGACAAAGAGTGAGAGAGAAAGTGGGGGAAGGAGGGAGGGAAGAAAAATAAATAAGAAAAGTGGGAGGAAGGGAAAAGAGGAAGAGATACTGACAAATGATAAACAAATGATAATGTGGCCTGATTTGAGCAGCTGATGGAGTATGAGAAAGAGAAACTAACGTGAATGGAGTATGAGAAAGGGAAACAAACGTGGCGTTGAGCTTGTGATCTTTGCTTTGAATGTCATAGGTTTAATGGTGTAGGACTTTATTTTTTCAAATCTATGAGTTCCATCATACATCTTGTTTTTGCAGTGATAATATTTACATAATCATAATATTGTACATTCCGTTTTCCATTTTTATTTGCAAAAATAAAGTGACAATTTTTTGTGTATATTAATTGTGGTACATAAAATTCAAACCTTCTACAAAATTATTGGTCCTACAAAGGAGAGAACAGGAAAAATTACGGAACAATACTATTCACATGTAATAGTCAAAAATGCTCTTGAAACGGAGGTGCAGACTTGGAAATCAAAGGGATTTGCTGTGTTATGATAAAATTGCAATAAAAGTCAGCAACTACAAAAACAGTCTGATGAAGCTACTACATTTCAAGTTTGGAGAAATAATCCTATGAGCATCAACAGGGGGAAAGATGACCACATAAGGAGTAGAGGGAAGAGGAAGCCTCACTTCAGATTTTTCCAAAGCTATTTTTTCAAAATGTGTTTTAAATTAGAAAACAGACATCCATGAAACTCTACACCTCGCCAAGTTGTCCTTTTGGTATAAATACATATACAAAAGGACAATCTAAAATATGAGAAAATTCAAAAAATATAACATGCATGTGTCATTCCATTAAAAATGATTTGATGCAGTCCAAATAACTGAATAATTAATCAAAATAAAGAATTCAAAGTTTCAAAGTCAGATTATTAAAATAATGATATAAAGAATTCTGTTTAACAACAACAAAGTAAAGAAAATTTGTTTTATGGTAATAAATGCAAATAATAAGCTTTATCTTTTACTAACAAAGTGGAATTTAAGACAAATAGCATTAAAGACACCAAAATTTATTGCTATCATAAATGAGACAAAATGATTCTTTTAGGGTAAGGCTGGGTTAGAAAAGACAATATACATATGAGAATACATGAGGAAAAACATGATGTGACAGACAGAGAATGATGTGAGCATTTGAGTAAGGAACAAAATAGAGCCCAGAAATGAATCCAATCACATGTGGCTGGCTGGGTTTGTACAACGGTACCCAGATAGTTCCATATGGGAAAGAACAGCATTTTTCAACAACTCATAATCTAAAACTGAGTACAATCCAAAATCTATCAAATGGTGAATGAATGAACTAATTTTGATACATTTATACAATGGAATACTACTCAGTAATAAAAAGAAACAAACTACTGGTACATGCAATTACATGACTGAATCTACAAAAAATTATGTGGAGCTAAAGAAGTTAGATACAAAATAGTACATACTAATGATTCCATTTACATAAAGTTCAAAAGCAAACAAATCTAACCTGGATTGATAGAAATCAGAGAGACAGAAGTCAGATTAGTGGCAGGAGTAGGAGACTGATTGCAAGGGATCTCAGTGAGCTGTGAGGTGATGAAATTATTCTGCATTTGGATTGTGGTAGAGGTTACACGAGTGCTTCTAACCACCAAACTCATTGAACTGTACATGTAAAATGGGTGCATTTTTTCGTATGAAAATTATACTTCAGGAAACATATTCTGATCTAATAACTGTCCTAGACACAAAAAATAAATTTGATTTCTTATCACGCAAAAAAAAAAAGAAAATTATACTTCAAAAAAATTGAGACATATTTGAGTCCCCTATTGCCACATCTTTGCTATTACCATAGGTCAGTCATTTATAAATGTGCAAAGTATGTGGTCATTGAATTGTAACATTGTTTTTCAGTTTGCATTTTCCTAGTTAACACTGAAGCTGAACATCTTTTCATATTGTTTATTCTTTAGAAATGTTCTGTTAATATTCCATGTACATTTTTATTTTCAGTTGTTTTTCTTTTTAGATTATTTATGGAAGTTCTTTGTATATTTTTAATTTTAATTTTGTGTCTGTTAGACATGTTACAGGCTGTCACTGCTCTAATTTGTTCACGTTACCTCCTGTCCTAGAAAAGTTCATTTCTATATGGCTAAATATGTCAATCTTTTTATATAGTTTCTGAGTTTTGCATGAAGTATAAATATTCTATTAGGTTATTTTTATATATTGTAATTTACATTTAGCTTTTTAAACCATCTAAAACATACTTTCACTTGTAGTGTAAGGAATTCATTTAATATTTCCCACAACAATTTCTCCAGTGCTGTTCTTTGAGTAGTATATCCCTTCCCACACTGATTTCCATCATAAAATAAATCCCCACATACACAGGACCATTTTTTAACCTTCTTTTTACTTCACTGATCTTTTTGTCAATTCTTGCATAAATATATACTGTTGTAGTTATTGGGTTTTTTCCCCAATGTATATTGATAGCTGGTTGGCAAAGAACCAACTTATGGTTTTCATTTTTCAATTATTTCTAAGAAATTTTACCCATTTTTTCTTTCAAGTGAACTTAAAGATAAGCTTGTTAGTTTCCACAAAAACAAGTCCGCTGGGAACTTGGTTAGGACTGCATTAAATGTATTTAAGGAGAATTATGTCGTAAAAATACTGAGGTTTCAGAAGTCACCAAATTCTATGATATTAATTGGATTGATTTTATTGTATAAAAATTAATCTTCAAAAAGCTGTTAATAATGAGACACCATTTCTGGAGTCATTATATATGTCCATTTCTTATAGAATTCTTCTCCATCTTTCATTAAATTTTTAAAGTTTTCTTTAAAACTTTCATGGTTGTTACACCTACTTTTAATTTTAATTACTATTAAGAAAAGGATTCATTTTTCATTGTCTTTTTAAATGGGTTATTCTAGTATAGAGAAAAGTGATTCGATTTAAATATTAATCTTTTTTCTTGCCACTGATACCTCTGTTGTATTATTCCACTACAAATTCAGAGTTTATACATTACGAAAACTGGTGTTACCTTAACAACCTTGTGGAGAATAATAAAATATTTCAGGAAATAGGATATTAAATCAAAAAGGCAAAATACAAAATTGCATGTGTACACATACAAAAGTGGCTGATCAGGTAACTGGGTGAAAGGTGACATCACAAATCAACAATGATGAGTAAGAATGGGATGACGAGAATGAGACCTCCCATGATAAATATCACCAACTCATTAACTCGAGTGTCAGAGCAGGCCAGCTTCAGCAGAGCAGACATATCACAGAAAAAGTGGGGGATCACGTTGTCTGCACAAAAAGACAATCTGGCCATGAGCAGAGTGTGCAACAAGGCATGGAACGTGGTCAGCACCCAGGACAGCACCACCAGGCAGAGACAGAGACTGGGGCTCATGATGGCGGTGTAGTGCAGGGGGAAGCAGATGGCCACATAGCGGTCATAGGCCATGGCCACAAGGAGGAAGCTCTCCAGGTCTCCGAAAAACAGGAAGAAGTACATTTGGGTCAGGCAGGCTGCGTAAGGGATGGATGGGACTTGGATCTGCATGTTCTGCAACAATTTAGGAATGGTCACAGAAGACATGCAGAGGTCAGAGAAGGACAAGTTGCTCAGAAAGAAATACATGGGCATGTGGAGATGGGAGTCCAGTCGAATGAGGACAATGATGAGGAGGTTCCCCAGGACAGTGGTGAGATACATGACCAGGAACAGGGCACAGACCATGTTTTGCTGCTCGGGTTTGATGGGAAGGCCCAGGAGAAGAAACTCTGAGAAGGTGGTTTGATTTCTTCCTGTCATAGACTGTCTCCAGTATCTTTAAGGGAAGATAATAGATTCCTTTTAAATTTGAATTTTAAAAATGAGTATATTTCTACAACACATGGTCTATAAGGTGTTTGGCAAAAATTCTTCATTTCGCTGTCATCACAATAATTATAATCTCAATACATTAAATGCCTATAATTAGCATCTCTATAATCAGAAATAGCTTGTTTCTTTCACTTCTCTTTAACATGTTACAATACCCCACCTTTCTAAAACACTCTTGCCTGTTTTCTTCTGAAACACAAATGTTTCTCTTACCTGCTGGCCAGTCACCCTCAGTAACTAGAATTAGCTCCTGCTCTGTCAGACTCTTACATGTTCATGTTCCTCAGGGCTTTTTCTAAACACTTTTCTCTTATAAGTCTACATATACCTCCAGGAAGGACTCACATACTCCAATGGCTTCAGTTACCATTTAAAAGTCAGGTATGGATGTCTCTCTAACCTGCAGAACTCTATATCCCAAGGCTCAGTGATTACATTCCCTAGGATGTACCACAGGCATTTTAAGCTCAACAGACCCCAAAGGAAACTTACGACTTCACCCTGCTCCTCTTCCAGTCTCCTGCCCAGCACCTTCCTTCCCCTGCTCCCTCTGCTCATGGCTTATCCCTACTTACTCTTCAGGTATATTATTACATGTCAAGTATATTATTACATGTTGCTCAGATAAACCTTCCCTGTCTCCCCAGACCGAGTGAGACCTGCTGCTGTTTCACAGCATCCTGTACCCATCCAGTAGCACTCAATGCCCTTGATTACTGGGTTATGGCTGAACTTTTCTACCAGACTGTAAACTCCATGCAGAGAAGGCCATGTCTACCTTCATGAATGCAGCAGGGCCAGCACCTGGCCTGGTGCTGGATGTGGCTAACGTTTCATTAGTATTTGTTGGCTGTTTTTCTGGCTGTTTTTGGTTGGCTGTGTTTCATGGATTCCTCAAGCTTTAAAGGCAGCAAAACTCTATCAAGTCATAATTACCACTATGGCTAATTCTTGCCAGAACAAGAACTCACTAGACTTAACCATTTAGTACTAAATTTTGACACTCTATTATAAACTTCATGAATGTAATTTTGTACCCATGGAAAATATTAAGGTATCTCAGACATAATACTTATTTTACTAATTCTGCAGTTCAGATTCAACATTTTTAATTAACACCCAGATGATTCCAACGCATCACTATGTAATGCATCAAGTGTAGTCCATGAACCACACTTAAGTAGCAAGGATGTAAGTTTTCTTTAAATTACAGCTTACTAGGTCCCCTCAGATACATTTAATCACAATTTCTGAGAGTAGGCCTGTGCAAAGTTTTTGTAAAGCTCCACAGATGATTTTAAAACAAAACAACGCTTAAGAACTACTCCACTAAAGCTGACCTCACAGAGCTGTCATTACATTGAAATGGTATGATCTTGTGAGAATATATTGCATAGTAAGTAATATTCATAAATGCTATCATCAGCAACTGTCAAACGTTAGTAAAACTATTTGTAGAATGTTGGAAAGTCTTGGGAGGCAGAGAGGTGGAGAAGAGGAAAGTTAAATCTGAAAAAGCATCCTGCAGAACATCACACAACTAAGGAAAACAAGACCCTCAGGCTAGCAAGACACTAAGGCACCAGCTCATTCACCCCCCTGCCCAACTTACCCAGTGTGTTTGAGAGTGACTCCAGCACCCAGATCCAAGACCCTGCTCCCTTTACTCATTATAGACATGTGAAGTAACAGCCCCTGTAGTCATCACCTATGTCTGTCTGCACCATCCCTTCTCACATCTCCCATTCTGCCCATCCCTAGGCCCGAGGGGCTCTGCATCCCAGAGGAGTTTGGATCCTGGAGGAACTCATTAAAGACAAAGTAATTACCTAGGACCTGTCTAGGACAAATTCTCTCAGAGTCCTGCAGTGGTGAATGATTACTGTCACTGATCACACTTGACTATACTTTGGGGGTCATGAGGATGGAGAAGCTCATGGATGGATGCTTAGTCATTGCCTGTTTAGGGAATGGACTGTGTGGCTGGAGCCTACATTTGGAGAGGTGCCACCCCCAAAATTCCCCAGAACTTCAAACATGGTCCTCCCTGCTCCAGTTGTATACAGCAACCAAGTTTTCCCTTGGTAAGCAGTATCAATCACTTCAGGCAGAATATAACAACCACAATTTTTTTTTTGAAATTCTTACAACAAGCAAGTGAAGGGGACACACTTGGGTGGGAGAGGGGAGAGGGAGGAGGGAGGGAGGTTTCGGTGATGGGACATAATAATCAACTACATTGTATACTGACAAAATAAAAATTCAAAAAAAAAAAAGAATGACAACCCTCTCTTTGTATTTGGTTTACATAAGAACCAAAAAATGTCCAATGTAACCTCAATTTTAATTCAATGAAACCATTGGAACATCCCTTGGTACAAAAGTACATCCCGTGAGAACTGCACACTTCTCGTGCATTGTTTTATTTTCTTTCAGCCTCTTATTTCAGCCACACCTGTGGGAACCAGTTCTGCATTGGCTTCAATTAGCTTTGGTAGAAGCAACCTGACAGCAACCCACATCCCTGCTCCAGTTGTATACAGCAACCAAGTTTTCCCTTGGTAAGCAGTATCAATCACTTCAGGCAGAATGACAACCCTCTCTTTGTATTTGGTTTACATAAGAACCAAAAAATGTCCAATGTAAGCTCAACTTTAATTCAATGAAACCATTGGAACATCCCTTGGTACAAAAATACATCTCTTGAGAACTGCACACTTCTCGTGCATTGTTTTATTTTCTTTCAGCCTCTTATTTCAGCCACACCTGTGGGAACCAGTTCTGCATTGGCTTCAATTAGCTTTGGTAGAAGCAACCTGACAGCAACCCACATCAATCCTTCTCCACATACTCCTTGCTGTCTGCTCTGAGACTTCTCTAACTCCACAGAGCAGGATGTCATGTGAAACCTTCTCAGTGCTCATACAAATATTACAATCCATTTTGAGTTAAGTGTTGAATAGAGTGAGAGGTATGGATTGATGTTCTCTCTCTCTCTCTCTCCATTTATTTTTTGCACATGAATATTCAATTTTTCCAGCACTATTTGTTGAAAAGACTATTTTCCACTGAATTGCCTTTTTCCGCCTCGTCAAAAAATATGAGGATGAAATCTGAGTGCATCCATTTCCATACTCTTTATGCTATTCTATACTCTCTATACTGGACGATATTTCTATTCTTTCTCTAGGACCATACTTTCTTGATTATTATAACTTAAAAGTAAGTCTGGAAATAAGGTAATGTGAGTCTCCAACTTTGTTACTCTCTTCTAAAATTAATTTTGATTTATAGTAGGGTATTTTGCCATTAGATTTTAGAATCAAATTGTCAATTTGTCCCCCAAAATTTCTATTCATATTTTAACTGGGATTTTGTTGCATCTCCAGACTAATTTCTCAAGAGATAACTTCTTAAGAATATTGAGTCTTCCAGCCCATGCGAATCAGCTACCATTTCTTTAAATCATTTTTTACATCCTTAATCAGTTTTTTGTAGGTTTTCTTTTTAAATGGAAACATAGTTGATAGTACATATCTGTGGGGAACAGAGTTGAATATCAATACCTGCATGCAATATATGATGCTCGAATCAGGATAGTTAGTATATTCAACATTATACAATGCTTTCACTTTTCCTGGTCCTTTACCAGTTCCCCCCTTATCACCCTTCCCCTCCCCCTTTCCCACCTCTGGCAACATCAGTTCTGTTCTCTCCTTTTGAAAGTTCCATGTATTATTGTGATCATTATATCTTTCTTTCTTTTTATTAATTTGTTTTTTTTTTAGCTCCCACTTATGAGTGAGAACATGTAGTATTTCTCTTTCTGTGCCTAGCTTATTTCACTTAACATGATTTTCTTTAAGTTCATCCATATTTCTACAAAACATGTTTCATTCTTATCTGTGGCAGAGTAGTATTCTATTGTCTACATATTATCACATTTTCCTTATCCAGTTGTCCAATGATGGACATTTAGGTTGTTTCCAACTCTTGGCTATTGTAAATAGAGCTGTAGTAAACATGGGGTTGCAGGCATCCCTTCAACATGACAATTTCCATCCCTTTGGGTATATACCCAGCAGTGGAATTGCTAGATCGTATGACAGTTCTATCTGTAGTTGTTTGAGGAACCTCCATACCATTTTCCATAATGGCTGCACTAATTTACAGTCTCACTAACTGCGTAGGAGGCTTCCCCTTTCTCTGCATCCTCTCCAGTGTTTGTTACTGTCAGTCTTTTTGATAATAGCCAGTCTAACTGGGATGAGATGATATCTCAATGTGGTTTTCTCAGTTGTGCTTTTTATTTTACTGGATGACTCCTTCAGTTCCATGAGTTCTGCTACATTCTTTTTTAATGTATTAATTTCTTTGTAGATTTCCTCCTTCATAGGGGGGGGGGGGTTGTGTCATTGCCATGTTAGCAGGCTGCCCTTGTGGCAGTAGTGGATGTGGAGGTGTCTTTGGCAGGCTGCCACCCTCAACAGTTACAGTGGCAATTAAGCTTATAATATACGAACTTTGGGAAACAATTCAATCAATCCACACAACCATTTATTTGTGTAGTTTCAAAAGTTCCCCTTGTTATTGATTTTTAGTTTTGTTCAATTGTGCAATATACTTGACATAATTTTGATTTTTTTTTAACTTATTGAGACTTATTTTGTGGCCTAACATGATCAATCCTGGTGAATGTTTCACGAGCTGATGAAAATAATGTGTATTTTCCAGCCATTGGATGAAATGTTCTGTAAATGTCTGTTAGGTCCATCTGGTTATGGTGCAGTTTAAATCCAATGTTGCTTGTTTGATTTTCTATCTAGATGATCTATCCAGTGCTGAGAATAAGGTGTTGAAATCCCCAACTATTATTGTATTGGTATCTATCTTTCCCTTTAGGCCTGATAATATTTGCTTTATATATCTTGTGCTCCGGTGCTGGGTACACATATATTTATAATTGTTATATTCTCTTGTATAGATCTCTTTATCTTTATATAATGCCTTCCTTCATCCTTTATAGTTTTTTACTTAAAGTCTGTTTTATCTGACATAAATATAGCTATTCCGGTCCACTTTTGGTTTTCATTGGTGTGGAATATCTTTTTCCATCCTTTCGCTTTCTGTCTATGTGTGTCTTTATAGGTAAGGTGAGTTTCTTGTAGGCACCGTATAGTTGAGTCATGCTTTGTATTTTGTTGTTGTTGTTGTCATTTGGGGGGGCCATTTAAGTAGTTTACATTCAAGTTTATTACTGATACGTGAGATCTTACTCCTGTCATCTGCTGGGTTTTTACTGATTGTTTAGTATATCCTTTGTTCCTTTCTTCCTCTGTCATTTATCTTTCCAGTTTGGTGGTTTTTATATTAATATGGTTTTATTTCTTTCTCTTTCTAAATTTTGTGTCTGCTGTACCATTAAATTTTATTCAGTGAGTTTGCTCTTGTTTTTCTCATTCCTATGGTGCAATTTTAGATTGTTTTTATATATAGAAATCTACATATATGTTTTTAAATCTATATATATAGACACTTAAAAATCTATATACAGGAACATGTGTTTTTAGCACATTGCTCTCAGGACTGCCTTTGCTGTGTCCCATAGGTTTTGGTGTGATGTGTTCCCAATTTTGTGTGTTCCAATTAATTTTTAAATTTTCCTTTTAATTTCTTCATTTTCCCATTGGTTACTCAGTAGTGTGTTGCTTAATTTTGATATACTTGTAAAGTTTCTAAATTTCCTCCTATTACTCATTCGTAGTTTTATACCACTGCAATTAGAAAACATATTTGGTTGATTTGTACCTTCCCAAATTTGTTAAGATTTGTTTTGTAGCCTAACATATCATTGATCCTGGAGAATGTTTTATGTGCAGTTGAGAAAAATGTATATTCAGCAGCTGTTGGATGGAATGTCCTGTAAATGTCTGTCAGGTCCATTTGGTCTTGAATGCAGTTCAATTGATCTTTCTTTGTTGATTTTCTGTCCGGATGATCTGTTTGTTGCTGATGTTTACATTCCCTACTATAATATAGTATATTACAGTCTACCTCTCCCTTTAGATCTATTAATATTTCCTCTATATATTTAGGTGCTCCTATGTTGAGTGCATATGTATTTATAATTGTTATATCCTCTTGCTGAATTGACCCCTTTTCATTGTATAATGACCTTCTCTGCCTCTTTCCACAGTTTTTTACTTTATGTCTCTTTTATCTGAAATAGCTATAGCTACTCCAATTTTCTTTTGGTTTCCATTTGCATGGAATATCATTTTCCATTCCTTCACTTTCAGACTGTGAGTATTCTTGCAGGTGAAGTGAGTCTCTTGTGGCAGCATATTGGTGGTTCTTGTTTTTTATCCATTCTATGTCTTTTACTTGGAGAATTTAATCCATTTACATTCAGTGTAATTAGTGATAGTAAGGACTTAGTATTGCCGTTTTGTTGTTTTATAGTTATTTGCTAGATTCTTTCTTCTTTCCTTTCTTTTTTACTATCTCCCTTTGTAGTTAAATGATTTTCACTAGTAGTATGTTTCAATAACTTGCTTTTTATTTTTAGTGTATCTTTTATAGGATTTTGCTTTGTAGTTACCATGGGGCTTACAGAAAATATCTTGAATATCTTATTCTGCTGATATCAACCTAACTTTGATCACCAAAAACAAAACAAAACAAAACTAAACTAAACTTTATACTTTAACTCTAGTCCCAGCATTTTGAACTTTGGATGTCAAAACTTACTTTTTTATTTTAACATTTATTTGTACATATTTGTGAGTTACAATGTGTTGTTTCAATGAATGCATATACTGTACATTTATTCACTTAAAATAGAGAGCATAGCTTTGTACCTGTTAATCCACCACTTTACAGGATATGCACTATAAAAATGCAAATTATGGTAGCTATTAGCTTTAAGGTTTTTTATTTTTTAATTGACAAGTAATAACTGTACATATTTATGGGGTACAGAGTGATATTTCAATACATGTATACAATGTGTGAGGATCAAACCAGGGTAATTAGCATATCCATCACTGCAAACATTTACTACTTATTTGTATTGAGAATATTTGAACTCTCTTCTACCCACTTGAAAATATACAATAAATGGGCCGGCCCGGTGGCGCACTGGATAGTGCGCCGCTTGGGAAGCGCGGCGGCGCTCCCGCCCGAGGGTTCGGATCCCATATACAGACCGGTTCCCGCTCACTGGCTGAGCGAGGCGCGGGAGCAACACCGAGGCTTGCGATCCCGTTGCCGGTCCCCGGTCCGGTACGGGGGCAACACTGAGGGTTGCGATCCGTTGCCGGACACGGAAAAAAAGACAAAAAAAAAAAAAAAAAGAAAATATACAATAAATTATTGTTAATTATATACACCTATCACTACTATAGGACACTAGAACTTATTCTTCCTATCTAGCTGTAAGTCTTGAACCCCATCCATGAGAGTAGGAATCAACTTCTTCCAAACTCCTGTCAATGTTAATATTATGAGCTCCTCCCATGAATCACAAATGTTCTTAATGACCTCTGGAATGGTGAGTTCTTTCCAGTAAGTTTTCAATTTACTTTGCCGAGATTCATCAGAAGAATGACTATCTAAGGCAGCTATAGCCTTATGAAATGTACTTCTTAAATAATAAGACTTGAAAGTCAGAATTACTCTTTGATCCATAAGCTTCAGAATGAATATTATTTTAGGAGGGATGAAAACAACAATAATCTCCTTGCACATCTTCATCAAACCTCTTGGGTGGCCAGGTGCATTGTCAATGAGCAGTAATACTTTGAAAATCTTTTTCTGAGCAGCAAGTCTCAGCAGTAAACAAAATATTCAATAGACCATGCTATAAACTGATGTGCTGTCATCCAGTTTTTATAGTTTCATTTACAGAGCACAGACAGAGTAAATTTAGCATGATTCTTAAGTTCCCTACGATTTTCAAAATGACAGAAGAGCACTGGCTTTAACTTAAAGTCAACAGCCACGTTATCCCCTAGCAAGAGAGTCAGCATGTCCTTTGAAACTTCTCCTCTCTAGCTATAAAAGTCCTAGAAGACATCTTCTTCCAACATAGGGTTGTTTTATCTAAATTGAAAATCTGTTTTTTATTGTAGTCGCCTTCATCAATAATCTTAGCTGGATCTTCTGGATAACTTGCTGCAGCTTCTACATCAGCACTTGCTGCTTCACCTGGCACTTTCATGTTATGGAAAAGGCTTCTTTTCTTAAACCTCATGAACCAAGCTCTGCTGGCTTCAAAATCCCCTTCTGCAGCATCCACGCCTCTCTCAGCCTTCATAGAATTACAGAGGGTTATGGCCTTGCTCCACATTAGGATTTAACTCAAGGAAATATTGTGGCTTGTTTGATCTATCCAGACAACTAAAGTGTTCTTCGTATCAGCAATAAGCCTGTTTCATTTTCTTATCATTCATATGTTCATTAAAGTAGCATTTTTAATTTCCTTCAAGAACTTTTCCTTTGTATTTACAACTTGACTAACTGCTTAGCACAAGAGGCCTAGCTTTTGGCCAGTCCTGGCTTTTG
Organism: Galeopterus variegatus; assembly: GCF_000696425.1. Classification (NCBI taxonomy): domain Eukaryota; kingdom Metazoa; phylum Chordata; class Mammalia; order Dermoptera; family Cynocephalidae; genus Galeopterus; species Galeopterus variegatus. The sequence goes on along the minus strand of NW_007726136.1, from coordinate 1,402,744 downwards.
ACATACCTTCTTCTCTAAGTTTAATCATTTCCAGTTTTTGATTTAAAGTGAAAGACATGCAACTCTTCCTTTCACTTGAACACTTAGAGGCCATTGTGAGGTTATTAATTGGCCTAATTTCTATATTGTTGTGTCTCGGGGAATAGAAAAGCCCAAGGATAGGGAGATAGATGGGGAAACAGCCAGTTGGTGGAGCAGTCAGAACACATACAACATTTATCAGTTAAGTGTGCTGTATTATACAGGCACGGTTTATGGTGCTCCAAAACAGTTGCAATAGTAACATCAAAGACTACTGACCACGAATCACCATAACAGATATAATAACAATAAAAATGTTTGAAATATTGCAATAATTACCAAAATGTGACACAGAGACACAATGCACATGCTTTTGGAAAAATGGCACTGATAGACTTGCTCAACACAAGGTTGCCACAAATCTTTAATTTGTGAAAAATGAAATATCTGCAGAACACAACAAAATGAGGTTTCTTTAACAGTATAACATAAGCTGAGCAAAAGACAAAGTACCTGAACTGAGACTGGATCTGCCACCCAAGAAGTAGAGTTTGTAAATTCAAGCCCAGCCAAAGAATTACCTGTTAAAACATAGGAAAGAACACCTAATACATAACCAAATCTAGAATCTTCAAATCTAGATATTCATACTGTCTAGGATACAATTCAAAACTACACAATCTATGAAGAATCAAGAAAATTTAATGCATTCCCTAGAAAACAGAAAATATATCAAGTCCAACCCTGAAATGGGCTAGATGTTAAAACTGACAGATAAAGATTTAAAGTGGCTAATATAACTATCCTAAATTAAGTAAAAAAGAAAAAGAAAACATGTTTTCAATGAATTAAAATCTCAGCAGAAAAATAGAAAAAATAAATGGAAATTCACAAACTGAAATATACAACTTCTGAAATTAAAAAAAAAAAATCACTGGATATATTAAACAGCCAAAAGAACATGCCAGAAGGAAAAGTTATTAACTTGCAATCAAGAAAAATTATTTAAGGTGAAGGACAGACAGGAGAGCAATAAGATTTTAAAAGTGAACATGGCCTCAGAAACTGTTAGATGATATTTTAAAAGCCCAGCATATGAGGAATTGGAATACTGGAAGAGGAAATGAAGCAGAAAAAAATGTTTTTAAAAATAATGGCCAACATTTTTCCAAATTTGATGAAAGACACTTGCAGTACAAGAAACTAAACACCACACAGAATAAACACAAAGAAGCCCACACCAAGCCGCATTATAGACAAATTGTTCAAATCCAAAAATAAAGAGAAAATGTTTAAAGCAGCAAAAATAAAGACATATTACATATCAGAGAACCATTACCTGATTAACAGCTGATTTCTCATGACAAATTTTGGGAGCCAGAGGAGAGTGAAATGACATGTTTAACATGCTAAATATAAGTATGTATGTGCGTGTGCTTAAATGTAGATATATACATATATATAGTAAAATATAATTCTATACCCAGCGAAAATATCCTTCAAGATTGAAAACCAAATAAAGATTTCCACATGAAAGAAAACTAAAAGAATTTGTCATTTGTCACTAGCAGACCTGCAAAACAAGAAATTCTAAAGGGGACTTCTGGTCAAGAGGGCAGAACAGATAGTTCCCAGTGTCACTCTCTCCCACAGATCAAACAATTTACAACTATTAAAAAGCAACAATAGCCAAGCTGGGGCCACTAGAGCTCAGGGGAAGAGGAGAAAAGACCTATGAAGGTGGGAGAAGCCATGATGAGAGAAAGAAAAAACCCCTCTGACCATTTTGAATCACAGCTGTTTCCATGCTGGAGTTGCTGAGCACATGGAGCAGGAGCTGGCAAAAAGCCGCAGCTGTGCCTTTCAGATAAAGTTGCCGGGAGGTGGCAGGGGAGAAGAGGACCTTGGTGCCCACCAGGCCAGGCCAGCAATAGCACTAATAGGGTTCCCGTGGACCCACATAGGACCAAGGAGCCACAACAACTGAACAAAAGGAGCCATTCAGAAGCCAGTGAGTCATTGCAAGGGACTGGAGCACCGCCTGTCTCATGGAAAGTGTTTGGAGCATGGACAGTGAGGGAGATGGGCCCAACGGGGAAACACTAGGGCATAGCAAGGACAGCTATTCTGGCCCCCAATCAACATAGGACCACTCAGAGGAGACTGTTCAGGAATATAGAACTGCATTGGGTGCACTTTGATGAAAAGACTCAGGCCCAGACCAGAGTTGCTACACTACTCAGGTGCACTGGATTTCACTAGACCCAGAAGTACCTATAAAGTCAACCATTAAAACCTGAGCTGCAGGGGCCGGCCCAGTGGCGCACTACTACAGTGCGCCGCTTGGGAAGCGCGGCGGCGCTCCCGCCGAGGGTTCGGATCCCACATACAGACCAGCCGCTCACTGGCTGAGCGAGGAGCGGGGGCAGCACCGAGGGTTGCGATCCGTTGCGGGTCAGGAAAAAAGACCAAAAAAGAAAAAAAAAAAAAAAAAAAAAAAAAAACCTGAGCTGCACAAAAAGCCTTCCATAGGGAATCAGCAGCAAAGCAGCAATTTAGCTCAACCACAGAGCTCAAGTACTGATTCTCACAGGAAGTTTGCCCATTTTAGATGTAGGCAAAGGACAGCAAATTAGTCCAGCACAGAGACTGAGTGGAAGGAACGGCAAATGATCCAGCACAGAACTGAAAGAAAAGACAAAGTACCCACCACCAGAGACAAAGTTTGGTATTGACT
>NW_007726136.1:1393112-1399750 GCF_000696425.1 Galeopterus variegatus | reverse complement strand
AAAAAAAACAAAAAAAAAAAAAAAAAAAAAAAAAAAAAAAACCTGAGCTGCACAAAAAGCCTTCCCTAGGGAATCGGCAGCAAAGCAGTAATTTAGCTCAACCACAGAGCTCAAGTACTGATTCTCACAGGAAGTTTGCCCATTTTAGATGTAGGCAAAGGACAGCAAATTAGTCCAGCACAGAGACTGAGTGGAAGGAACAGCAAATGATCCAGCACAGAACTGAAAGAAAAGACAAAGTACCCACCACCAGAGACAAAGTTTGGTATTGACTACTGAAGGTCCCATTTCATCAAAGAACACCTGTAACACCTAGAAGGACTGGAAGTCCCCAGGGCTACCAAACCAGAAAGGGGAGAGGGCCAGGGATCTCAACCATGCTCCTGACACACACGACCAGTCCCAAGGGTGGGCAACTTGGGCATCGGCCACATCCCCTGACAAGTGCAACCACCCAAGCGACAACCACTGTGGGAGAACTGAGAGCCTCGGTCATGCCCCCCAACATGAGCAACCAGCCCAGTGATGACCACCAAGCCATCACAGGAAGCACCCTGGGCTCTCCCAATCTGGGGCAGTGGGAGGCTGAGGACCTCGACCACACACCCCACACTGACAGCCAGCACAGTGAGGACCACCAAGCCATCACAGGAAGCACCCTGGGCTCTCCCAATCTGGGGCAGTGGGAGGCTGAGGACCTCGACCACACACCCCCACACCGACAGCCAGCACAGTGAGGACCACCAAGCCACCACAGGATGGGCCCCGGGCTCTCCTGAGTCAGGGTGGTGGGGGGCCTCAGGCCTCAGTCACGGCCCCCAATAGGAGCAACCAGCCCAGCAATGACCTCCAAGCTGCAGCAAGAAGGGCCCTGGATTCCCAAGCTGGAGAAATGGGAGGTGAGGGCTTTTGCCACATCCCCCTGACATCTGCAACCAGCCCAGCAATGACCAAGCCACCGCTGAAAGCATCCCGGTCTCCCCTATGGGAATGTGAGGGGTGCCACAGGCCTCAATCCCGCCCCACATCCTCCTTCCTCCTTCTATCACATTTCCTTCCCCTTTTCCGTCTCTCCCTCCCAACTGCTCTGCAACAACATCATAGAATATAAAAAATAATATTAATAAAATAAAAATTTAAAAAATAAATAAAAAGAAATCCTAAAGGAATTCCCAGCTGAATGATAACAGAGAGAAATTTTGATCCTCTTGCAGCTGTAAGAGGAAGACCAAAAAATCCAGTAAAAGTAAGCAAAATATATTAACAGATTTACAAAAGATGACATGCAAATAGTAAGTGCATGGAAGATGCTCAACATCAGAAGTCATCAGAGACATGTAAATGAAACCCACAGCCAACATCGAGTTTCTCAAAGATTCTCTTTCCCCCTCACCAGTGCGTCTCTTATTTCCTTAGTAAAGGGAGTGTCCTCTGAACCCTCCCAGAGGATTTAATTAAGTAAGCAGTGGTTCCTCTGATCCCACAGAAGGTCCCAACTTCCCTGAGTGCTCTGAACCCCTCCTCAATATCCTTCAAAGGCAATGTGGGCACCTTCACCACCATCTTGCCCAAGCTTCAAGGAAACATCTCAGCAGTTGATCAGGCTCATCTCCAGGCATCCTTGCCAGGATGTCAAATCCTGAGTCATGAGAAAGTGCTTCCACGTCAGTTAACTCTCCCTGTTCATCCTCACATTCGACCCCAGTCCCTCACTCCTCAGGATCCACTTCCACATTTGCTCCTTTATGAACTGGAGGCAGCTTTAGCTTCTGCTGGTATATATTCGTAAGCTGCTGTAACAAGTTACCACAAGCGTAATGCCACAAAATGACATACGTTTGTTCTTTCATGGTTCTGGAGGGCAGAAGTCTGAACTGAGTGCTGAGGAGCTGACTTCAGTATGTCGGCAGGGCTGGTTCTCTCTGGAGGCCCCAGGGGAGACTCCAGCCCTTGTCTCCTCCAGCTCCCCGTGGCTGCTGGCATTTCCTGGCTTGTGGCCACATCACTGCAATCTCTGCTTCCAGCATCACATTCCTCCTCTTCTGTAGTCAAACATCCCTCTGCCTCTCTCTTATAAGGTCACTTGTGATGACATTTAGGCCTCACCTAGCTAGTCCAGAATAATATCCCCAACCTCAGGATCTCTAACTGCAAAGCCCCCTCTACCATAAAAAGTGGAACCAGGAACTAGGACTCGGGTGTCTTTGAGGCTGTTATTCTGCCTTCCACAGCCAGACACAAGGATGCTTTCCAGCAAGTAAATTACTTCCTCTGGATGAGTCATGAGAAAGTGCTTCCACGTCAGTTAACTCTCCCTGTTCATCCTCACATTCTACCCCAGTCCCTCACTCCTCAGGATCCACTTCCACATTTGCTCCTTTATGAACTGGAGGCAGCTTTAGCTTCTGCTGGGATATATTCGTAAGCTGCTGTAACAAGTTACCACAAGCGTAATGCCACAAAATGACATACGTTTGTTCTTTCATGGTTCTGGAGGGCAGAAGTCTGAACTGAGTGCTGAGGAGCTGACTTCAGTATGTCGGCAGGGCTGGTTCTCTCTGGAGGCCCCAGGGGAGACTCAGCCCTTGTCTCCTCCAGCTCCCCGTGGCTGCTGGCATTTCCTGGCTTGTGGCCACATCACTGCAATCTCTGCTTCCAGCATCACATTCCTCCTCTTCTGTAGTCAAACATCCCTCTGCCTCTCTCTTATAAGGTCACTTGTGATGACATTTAGGCCTCACCCAGCTAGTCCAGAATAATATCCCCAACCTCAGGATCTCTAACTGCAAAGCCCCCTCTACCATAAAAAGTGGAACCAGGAACTAGGACTCGGGTGTCTTTGAGGCTGTTATTCTGCCTTCCACAGCCAGACACAAGGATGCTTTCCAGCAAGTAAATTACTTCCTCTGGATTCACAGATGGGATTTCCTTTCTCAGACTGTGCTGAGATCTGATCCTACTTATTTTGGAGGCATCGAGGAAAGAGAATGATGTTCTTGAGGATAAGAATCATCTTGTGAAACGACCACTTCATGTGAGGTGTACGCATGGTCTTCATGCAAAAGGAGGTTGCTGTCCACTAGCAAGGGGAAGGGGCGCTTCTGCCCTGTCAAGTGGGTCCAGTGGAGGGTAAGGGTTCAAAATTCTCGTGCTCGTCCACTCAAACATCCCCATCCCAGGACGCAGCGTCTCACTGCTTCCCTACCAGGGCCAGGAATCTAGCACAGGAGACCTGCCTATGCCCCCTTCAGCCGCCGCTGTAGCTCTCCCACCCTTACAATTAGGTCCTCAGCCTGATCTTCAACAGTGTGTGACAATCACTGTGGAAGGTGAATGCCTCGTTAACATGGAGGTTTTCTGGCTTTCACAACATACCCTGAGTTGATTGTTGGCTGACCTGGGCCTATCGTTTTGTTTATTTCAGACATCCAAGGGAGTTAACCAAAGCCACCTCTATTCTAACTCCACAGTTCTTACAATCACCTCAGTTCTCATAACACTATTGTGCTGGAGCTAACACCCCCTGTGTTTTGCCTTCCACCTGTACCTCATCCCAATCAGCCATGAGCCAGTCTTAATCATTATGAGGCAATCACATGGCAGGGGTTATCACCAACCCCACTGACCCCAAGCAGTGCTGAATGGTCCAGTTCCAGAATTCCACCTGGACGATGTACTTCCTGGGGCTACTCTCGGTACCAACTGTCTTAGTTGAGTAATCAGAAGCGCGGGTCCGCCTATCGGGCTTTCCTACTGCACCAGACTTCCCTGGTGGGGGAAGAGAGCAGTGTCAATTGAGAAAGGCAATGTTGGATGAATAATTATTACTGGAAATGGGAGTCAGAGAAACACACTCCACAACCTTCCCACATTTTCTCTTCATTAATCTTGACCTTCACCAGGGCTCTCGATTTCTAAGGGGTGACTTAGAAAATCATGTTGGTGCACAGCTTCCCAGGAGTCCTTCTTGCACACAACAGCTCTTCTTCCACCACTTCCAGAATCATTATGGGATTCCCAAGACACGGTCCCAGTGGTCCGAACTAACAAGACTCAGAGAAAGAACATGACATCCACGAGGACTCATTAGGAAGCTGGGTTTGGAGGAAGCTTCTCCCTCGTGCCTCCCTTCTGGGGCCTCCTCCTCATCCCCAGGTCCAAGGCAAGGCAGAGAGATTGGTCTGTGTCTGCTCCAACGCCCTGGGCTGACATCTGGAAAGAAAATCCCGCCTGCAGGAAACCCACACCTAGTCCCCAACTGCACCTCTCACTTCCTGGGGGACTCTGAGGCGATGGCAAGTCCCACAGGCCTCAGTGACCCACCCTTAAGAGGGGCTGGCATCATCCGCCCTGACTACCTGCCCATAGAGCCAGGGCTTGAGATAAAAAGCCTTTTCTGAGAAAGTCTAAATACCAGGAAAGGTGAGACACTGTGGCTGTACGAGGGGTCTTCAACAAGTGCATGGAAATATTCATACTATCTTTTAGTTCTACTTTTCCTTGAACTTTTTGAAGTGCCCTCATACTTATGAAGGGCTTTAAATGTTCCCTCTCCCACATCTGTCTCCCGATCCTTCTCCCCTCTCTCGGGCGGGCTAATTTCTGAGGCCCCCGGAGGACAACCCTGCACACGGACAGCCCTGTGACAGATGTCAGCTTGTCTTTCCCTCCTTCTTGCACACAGCCCCTCACCTGCTTTCCGAGTGGATACCCGGCTCTGCACAGCTCCTCGCCTCCTGCCCTGCAGAAACCTCACTGGCTTCTATGCCCCCTCCAGGGTAAGTAATCCACGCGTCCTTCCTCTCCTCTTACACAACAGAAACGGCTTCCGTTGCCATCGTTTCAATCCTGCTTTGTACCTCATGCAACAGATGCCCCTGAAAGGGACATCTGTGTAGGAGAAGAGCTGGGACTGTAACCCAGAGCTCCTGGCTCCTTTCTGGTCCCCTCTGCCCAGGGCCCCCCTCTTGGATGAAGCCCACTCTCTGTTGCTTTTAGAGGTGAGCATGAGAGGACTTACAGCGTCCGGTTCCCCACCCGGGACCCACTGCATCAGGCAGCCTGGAACCTTCACCCCAGGGAAGGCCTTTTGGAGCCTTGTGGAGCATGACGGGACGGGGGGAGTTCCAGAGCAGAGTCGGTCTGCTCAGTGAGGACAGCCTTGAGAGTGGAGATGCGGGGGCTCCTCAGTGGCCTCATGGTGACCCTGCCAGATGCTGACGTCTCAAGGTGATCAGAGGTCAGCCCAGAACCCCACTGGTCTTAAGCAAGCAGCATCTGTAGCCATCTGAGGGTCAGCAGCAGCCGGTCTCTGCTCTTCTATCCCCGGCATGACTTGTCTGTAAAGTGTTCCTCTCCTAAGGGCCTTATTATTTTGAGGGGCTTATATGAAAAGAAACATGTCAGCATGTGGATTGCTACATGACCTGCTTGTGCCATCAACACAAAGGAAAACAGTCATCCCTGCAGCCACCCTGCCCCTGCACTTGCCCCTACACCTCCCCTGAACCACTCTAATCCATAAAAGTCTCGCCCAAACTCCACTGTGTCAGAAAGTCTTCCAAGACAACTCCAGCTCATACTGATGCTCTTTGTCTGAAATCCTGTGGACATTTCAACCATCCATTTGTTTGTTTACGAAACATCAGTAGTTACTATGTGTAAAGTGCTATGATGAGTATTGCTGCTGAAACAATGAATCAAACATGTATTCTGTCCTCATGTCACTCACAGAGAAGTAAGACAGATGTGCTCTATAGAGAAATGAATGATTCAGCTGGAAGGTAAACAGAAATGAGTTTGAAAAAAGAGTGTGTAGTGGGAGTTTGGGGCGGGGAGTGGGGTGTAGAGAGAGAGATCCTTTTGAGTTGAGGATGTTTCAAGGAAGGATTTGTTCAGCAGCCAGCATTTCAGTCAAGTCTTGAAATACTTGGGCATGTGGAATTGGAGGGAAGCCATTGCAGGTAACAAAAACATCACGAGCAAGGAGGTGGAAAATCACAGGGTCCAAATCATTAGATTACTTGTGTTACAATGGGGAAAAAATAGGTAGTTAACTGCTCTTAAATAGGTAGTTAACTGCTCAAGAGCTGTTATCTACCCACTGATTTGTCAATTTGCAGAGCATTTATCAATTACCAATTTCATCAATGATATCCAGGCCTGGAGATAATTCCCACCCACCCCCAATCATGTGATCTTGAAATTTTAAAGGACATCTTGCAAATCATCACATCCAACTTCTCATCCATGAGGTGTCCCCCTGCAGCTTCCCAAAGGCCTGAACACATGCAGTGGAGACCTCATTTGGGAGGTGGTCATGGAGATGTCTTGTTGCTGTAATAAAGAGTCCAATGAAATGCATGTTATCCACTTGAAACTGTGGGTCAGTCTGCAGTCACGGCCTTCACTGCAAGCCTAGGTGGAGGGGTCTTTGTGGAAGGAGTCTACATACCCTGGAAGGGCTGGTAGACTTTTAGGTCCTATAAGAAGAAAAGAAATGAAGAAGAGAGCGAAAAGCCATTATCACACCCCTAGGTTGCAAATTTGTCAGTTCTCATCCTAGCTGGACGTTGGAACCCTCTGCCAGCTTTAATGAAGCTCTTTTTTTTTTTTTTTTTTTTTTTTTTTTTTTTTTT
>NW_007726136.1:1327269-1393054 GCF_000696425.1 Galeopterus variegatus | reverse complement strand
ATGAAGCTCTTTTTTTTTTTTTTTTTTTTTTTTTTTTCTTTTTCCGTGTCCGGCAACGGATCGCAACCCTCAGTGTTGCCCCCGTACCGGACCAGGGACCGGCAACGGGATTGCAAACCTCGGCGTTGCTCCCGCGCCTCGCTCAGCCAGTGAGCGGGAGCCGGTCAGTATGTGGGATCCGAACCCTCGGGCGGGAGCGCCACCGCGCTTCCCAAGCGGCGCACTACCCAGTGCGCCACCGGGCCGGCCCTTTAATGAAGCTCTTGTACTCAGGTGCCACCAACTGAACCAACAAAATCAGAATTCTTGGTGAAAGGCCTGGGCACCAGTATCTTTTTGTTAAAACTTCCCAGATGATTCCGATAACGATGGGGACTACTGAAATTCCAGTCTAACAAAGGGTCACAGATAGCAGCTTGAAATACCACCACACCTTTGTGAGATATCTTAAATTTCTGTAACTTTTCTGTGACCTTTTTTTAACTATTTTATCTTCTGCCTTCATAATCATCAGTAAAAGTAAAATGAGAAAGGACTGTGTCTTAAATTTGAAAGAGTGGCAAGAAAGAGCTGGTGCTTGGAAGCACCATGCAGTGGAATTGTGAGCAGTGATCAGGCAGATGCTTTAAAAATCCTAATGCCTGGGTCTCAGCTTCACAGGTTCCGATTTAATCAGCCTGGGGACGGAATCCATGCATCAAGATTTTTAAAAGCTCTCACTTAATTCTAACCTATAACCAAGGTTAGACTCACTGCAGTATACTTTGATAAAGCATCAGAGAGAAATGAATGGCAGGCTGGTTTCCTATAGTCTTTGGAAAGAAAGTAAAACACAAGGCAGGAAAGTAGTGTGAAGTAGAAGTGACTTCAGGATTTTAAGAGTCAAAAAAACCCTATATGGCTGTTCTTTGACATTTGGTGGCAGCCATAGGATTAGAGACCATTGGGGCACATCCTTGGTGACTGGATAAAAGGCCCAAATCATCTCAGGGTGTCAGAGGTAAAGCACTCCAGGCAAGACAAGAGACAGCTGGCCAGAGGAAATAGAGTGAGACAGCTGCTGACTACACCCAGGACCCACCCAACGCTCTTCTGTGGACAGGAGCTGCTGCAGCTTGCAAGGCAAGACACTGAAATTTACAAGTCAAAGCCAGGGAAAGGGTGGGAATAGTTCAGTCATTCACAAAAATGTGTATTAAAACCCATTATAAAAATAATGTAGATAATATGTAAAATAATAAAACCTCCAAAGAAAAAAGCTAAAACCCACTATGTATTACCAACACTCTTTGAAAAGCACTTAGTAATATCTTGGTATTTCCTTCTATTTATTGTGTGTTTATGTTATAACATTGGGATCAAATTTTAAACATACTGTTTGCCTTCTCTTTTATTTATTCATTGTCTTACCACAAGAATTTACTTTTTTTTAAGCTGTTTTTGTTAATGTGGACTTTTTAAAATTATATTTTCCAGTTTATTACAGTATACATAAGAAAACTGTACATTGTCATATTTTATTATTTTTATATTTACTTTTTGTCATGTAATTTTCCTACACATTTATGTTTTTAAGGGTTTTACAGGTCATTTACTATGTAAATTTAATATTTCCATATATATATATTCACTAAAACATCCTTGGAAAAAAATGTCCCCCTCAAGAATCATTGATTACATTTTATTGAATTCTTTGGCTAGTGATCTGGAACACAATTGGATTTAAGTTTTTATTATCTGGGGTAGTGAAGCATAAGTAAGTATAATTATAAATCAATACACAGAAACAACTAGGGTAAAACAGCAGAAATATTTATTAAATGGTTGGAAGAACGTGGTATCCAAAATGATTAAGTTGTAGAAACCACAGAAAACTGAAGGCGAACAAAGAAATTTTAAAATATATATATAAATGAACAACAATACACCAAAACTTAATTAACATTAGAAAGCAGAAAAAAACTTTCACAGTCAGGTGCAAACTTTGACTATTAAATTGGTAATCATTAAAAAGTAATAGAATTTTGCTGAAGATAACTGGAAATAGACATTAAATACATGGGTGTCAGGATTGTAAATTGATACAACTTTTGTGGAAGGAAATTCACAGGTATGCATCTAAGGTCTTTTATGAATATTTATATCTGGCTACATAGAAGCTGTCCTGAGTAAACCATAAAAAACAAGCAAACAAATAAAAAACACAACAGTGAAAGCAAAATATTTATTACATTTTATTTATTTATTTTATTATTATTATTTTTTTGTCTTTTGTCTTTTTCCGTGTCCGGCAACGGATAGCAACCCTCAGTGTTGTCCCCGCACCGGACCGGGGACCGGCAACGGGATTGCAACCCTCGGTGCTGCTCCCGCGCCTCGCTCAGCCAGTGAGCGGGAACCAGTCCGTATGTGGGATCCGAACCCTCGGGCGGGAGCGCCGCCGCGCTTCTCAAGCGGCACACTATCCAGTGTGCCACCGGGCCGGCCCTCTAATGTGATTTTTAATACAATTTCTTGCATTAACTAGCTCTTCCAGAACAATGTTAAATAATAATCATGATAATGAATATACTTGTCTCATTCTTTAATTTAATAGAAATGCTTTTAATATTTTCCCATTAAGTATGATGCTGGCTTTGGGGATGAGTTAGTTTCATGTTAACATGTTAGGTAGGTATCTATCTATTCCTATTTTATTGTGAGGTTTCAAAAATCAAAATGAATATTAAATATAATCAAATGCCTTTTTAGCATCTGTGGAAATAATCACATAACTTCTCTTTAGATCTATTAATATTATAATATGTATTAATAAATGTCCTAATTTCAAGCTAACACCACTTTACTGAAACAAATCTCACATACAGTGAATTATTTTTGTAATATATTATTGAAATAATTTGTTAATATGTTGTTCAGGAATTTATATTAGAATTTAAGTGACAAGCTGCATTTTTCTTTTCTTTGAGCTAGTTGTGCATACTTCATAAAAAGAATTTGGAAGCTTTCTTCTTCTATATTCTTGAATAGTTTAATTATCATTGCAAACTTCCCTGTGACATTTTCTGAACGTGATGCTTTTTATTGGTGGCAATTGGAGGATAGCTCATTCTTCACTTTTTCCACAATAGTCAGTCTGTTTAGATTTTCTAATTGTTCTAAAATAATTTTAATAAATTATATTTTCACAGAAAACTATCCATTTCATGGCACAGAGTTCAAAAACTAGAATTTAAATTTTTTTAAATTTCCTATGGGGCTTTGGTTACTTTCTCCTTATCACTTCTTATTTTTCATATTTATACTTCCTTTTTATTCATGATTAGGTCACTACTTAAAGGCTCACCAATTTCACTTTACCCAAATGAACCTGTTTTCAACTTTGATTATTTCCTGTGTCTATTTTCTAATTTATTATTGTGTTTGTCTTTTATTATTGTGTTTGTTTTTATTTTAATTTATCAATATACAATGTAGTTGATTTTTGTGTCCCTTTACCAATTCCTCTTTCTCCCCTCCCTCTCCCCCCTCTGCCCCATCAACATCATATCTATTCACTTGTCTTAAAAAGCCCAAGGAATCGTTGTGATTATTGTATCTTCCTGGCCCCCCCACCATTTGTTTGTATATTTACTTATTTATTTATGTTTAGCTCCCACAAATAAGTGAGAACATGTGGTATATCTCTTTCTGTGCCTGATTTATTTCACTTATTATAATTTTTTCTAAGGCCATTCATGTTGCTGTAATGGTAGTATTTCATTCTTATAGCAGAGTAGTATTCCATTGTGTAGATATACCACAGTTTCCTTATCCACTCATCTGATGATGGACATTTGGGCTGGTTCCAACTCTTGGCTATTGTAAATAGAGCTGCAATAAACATTGGAGTACAGGTTTCCCTTCGACATGATTTCCATTCCTCTGTCTATATGCCCAGCAGTGGAATCACTGGGTCATATGGTAGATCTATCTGTAATTGTTTGAGGAAACTCCATACCATTTTCCATAAAGGCTGCGCCATTTTGCAGTCCCACCAGCAATGTATGAGAGTTCCTTTTTCTCCACAACCTCACCGGCATTTATCATTCACAGTCTTTTGGATATTAGCCATCCTAACTAGAGTGAGATGGTATCTCAAAGTGGTTTTGATTTGCATTTCCTGAATGCTGAGTGATGTCAAGCATTTTTTCATGTGTCTGTTGGCCATTTGTATATCTTCCTTTGAGAAATGCCTATTCAGCTGCTTTGCTCATTTTTTAATTGGGTTGTTTGTTTTTTGCTGTAAAGTTGTTTGAGTTCCTTGTATATTCTGGATATTAATCCTTTGTCAGATGTATATTTTGCAAATATTTTCTCACACTCTGTTGGTTGTCTTTTCACTTAGTTAATTGTTTCTTTTGCTATGCAGAAGCTTTTTAGTTTGATATAATCCCATTTGTTTATTTCTCCTTTGGTTGCCTGTGCTTTGGGGGTCATATTCGTGAAGTTAGTACCCACTCCTACTTTCTGGAGTGTTTTCCCTATGTTTTCTTTAAGAAGTTTTATTGTTTCTGGATGTATATCTAATTATTTAATCCATTTTGAGTTGATCTTGATAGATGGTGAGAGGTACGTGTCTAGTTTCATTCTCCTGCATACAGATATCCAGTTTTCTCAGCACCATTTAGTGAAGAGGCAGTCTCTTCCACAGTGTGTAGACTTGGTGCCTTTGTTAAAGATCAGATGGCTATAGATGTATGGGTTGATTTCTGGATTCTCTATTTTGTTCCATTGATCCACGTGTCTGTTTGTATGCCAGTACCATGCTGTTTGGGTTATTATAGCTTTGTAATATAGTCTAAAGTCAGGTAATGCTATGCCTCCAGCTTTATTTTTTTTTTTTTTTTATTATTTTTTTTTTTTTATTTTTGCTCAGAATTGCTTTCACTATTCATGGTCTTTTGTTATTCCATATAAATGTTAGGATAGTTTTTTCCATTTCTGAGGAAAATGCCATTGGAATTTTGATGGGGATTGCATTGAATCTGTAGATCACTTTGGGTAATATGGACATTTTCACAATGCTAATTCTTCTGATCCAAGAGCATGGGATATCTTTCCATCTTCTTGCGGCCTCTTTAATTTCTCTCAACAGTGATTTGTAGTTCTCATCATAGAGATTTTTCACATCTTTGGTTAACTTTATTCCTAAGTATTTTATTTTTTTGGTGTCTACTGTAAATGGGCTACCTTCTTGATTTCTTTTTCTGCATGTTCACTTTTGGAGTATAAAAATGCTACTGATTTTTCTGTATTGATTTTGTGTCCTGCAACTTTGCTGAAATCATTTATTAACTCTAAGAGTTTTATGTAGAGGCTTTAGGCTGTTCGATCTTTAGGATCATATCATCTGCAAACAGGAACAGTTTGACTTCATCTTTTCCAATCTGGATGCCCTTTATTACCTTCTCTTCACTGATTGCTCTGGCTAGTACTTCCAATACTATGTTGAATAGGAGTTGTGAGAGTGGACATCCTTGTCTAGTTCCTGTTCTTAAGGGGAAAGCTTTCAGCTTTTCTCCATTCAGGATGATATTGGCAGTGGGCTTATCATATATGGCTTTAATTATGTTGAGATACTTTCCATTTATACCTAACTTGTAGAGAGTTTTTATCATGAATGTAGGATTTTGTCAAATGCTGTTTCAGTATCTATAGAGATGATCATATGGTCTTTGTCTTTGATTTTATGGATGTGGTGTATCACATTTACTGATTTGCATATGTTGAACCAAACTTGCATCCCTGGAATAAATCCCACTTGATCATGGGGTATAATTTTATGTATGTGTTGCTGTATTCTGTTAGCTAGTATTTTATTGAGGATTTTTGCATCTATATTCATCAAGGATATTAGTCTGTAGTTTAGTTTTTTGGTGTATCTTTATCTGGTTTTGGTATCAGAGTGATGTTTGCCTCATAGAATGAGTTTGGTAGAATGGCCTCTGTTTCAGTCTTTTGGAATAGTTTGTGGAGAATTGATATCAATTCCTCTTTGTAGGTTTGGTAGAATTCTGCGTGAAGCCGTCCAGTCCTGACTTTTCTTTGTTGGGAGACTTCTCTTAACAGCTTCAATCTCTTTTATTGTTATTTCTCTGCTCAGATATTCTACATCTTCTTGGCTCAGTTTTGGTAGTTTGTGTGTGTCCAGAAATTTATCCATTTCCTCCAGTTTTTCACATCTGTTGGCATATTGTTGTTTATAGTAATCCCTAATGATTCCTTGTATTTCTGAGCTATCAGGTGTAATATCACCTTTTTCATTTCTAATTTTTGTTATTTGTGTCTTCTCTCCTCTTTTATTCGTTAGCCTTGCTAATAGTTTGTCAATTGTATTTATCTTTTTTAAAAAACAATTTTTTGTTTCATTGATCTTTTGGATCATTTTGGGGGGTTCTATTTCATTTAGTTCTGCTCTGGCCATAATTATTTCTTTCTATCTGTTAACTTTGGGTTTGGATTGTCCTTGTTTTTCTACTTCTTTAAGGTGAAGTGTTAGGTTCTTTACTTGCTGTCTTCCATTCTTCTCAAGTAAGTATTTAATGTGATAAATTTCCCCCTTAGTACTGCTTTTGCAGTATCCCACAGGTTTTATATGATGTGTCATTATTTTTGTTAGTTTTAAGAAATTTTTTGATTTCCTGTTTGATTTCTTCTTGGACACATATGTCATTCATTAGAATGTTGTTTAATTTCCATGTGTTTGTATAGTTTCCAGAGTTTTGTTTGCTATTAATTTCTAATTTTAATCCATTGGGATCTGAAAAAATACATGGGATAATTCTAATTTTTTGGAATTTGTTTAGACCTGCCTTGTGACCTGACATGTGATCTATCCTGGAGAATGTTCCATGTGCTGATGAGAAGAATGAATATTCTGAGGTTGTTGGATGGAATGTTCTGTAGATATCTGCCAAGTCCAATTGGTCTAATGTGTTGTTTAGATCTTGTGTTTCTCTGTTGAATTTTTGCACAGATGATCTGTCCAACATTGAGAGTAGGGTGTTCATGTCCCCTGTTATTATGGTATTAGTGTCTACCTCATTCTTTAGGTCTAATAGTGTTTGCATTATAAATTTGACTGCTCCAATGTTGGGCATGTACATGTTTGTGATTGTTATGTCTTCTTGATGGATAGATCCTTTTATCATTATGTAGTGGCCCTCTTTATCTCTTTTTATGGTTTTTGATTTAAAGTCTATTATATCTGATATAAGAATAGCTACTCCAGCTCATTTTTTGTTTCTCTTTGCATGGTATATCTTTTTCCATTCCTTCACTCTTAGTCTATGTGTGTCTTTACAGGTGAGGTGAGTCTCTTGGAGGCAGCATATTGTTGGGTCCATCCTTTAAATCCAGTCAGTTAATCTGTGTCTTTTGAATGGGGAATTTAATCCTTTTACATTAAGAGTTGTTATTGAGAGTTGTTGATTTACTCCTAGCATTTTATTGATTTTTGTTTGGATGTCTTAAGTATTTTTTGTTCCTTTTTTCCTGATTTATTGTTTGTCTTCTGTGTTTGTTAGTTTCTTGGGGTGGTAAACTTTTTTTTCTCTTTACTGTTAGCATTTTTTTTTACTAGTGGGCTTTGCTCTTCCTTGAGTATTCATGGCAGTGATGGTTGTTTTTCAGGTACCAAACCCACTACTTCCTTGAATATTTCTTGTAAGTTTGGTCATGTTTCCTGGTCGTGAACTCCTATAGTTTTTGTTTGTCTGAGAAATATCCTATTTGTCCTTCATTTTGGAAGGATAGCCTTGCTGGGTAAAGTATTTTTTGATGGCAATTTTTGTCCTTTAGTATTTTGAATATATCATCCCATTCTTTTCTGGCTTTTAGGGTTTCCGATGAAAAGCCTGATGTTAGTCTGATTGGGGCTTTCTTATAGGTGACTTGGTGCTTCTCTCTTGAAACTTTTACGATTCTCTCATTGTCTTTGAGTTTTGCCAATTTGACTATAACATGTCTTGGAGAGGACCTTTCCAGGTAGAATATGTCTGGGGATCTTTGAGCCTCCTGATTCTGAAGATCTGTCATTTTTTCTGTACCTGGGAAGTTTTCTGCTTTTATTCCTTGAATATGCTTTCAATGCCATTTCATTTTTCCTCCCCTTCTGGAATACCCATGATTCAGATATGTGAGCACTTAAGGTTGTCAGTTATCTCTTTTAGATTTTCTTCAATTTTTAAAATTCTTTTTCCTTTTTTTTTTTTTTCCACCTGTGTTATTTTGAACAGCCTGTCGTCATGGTCAGAAATCCTCTCTTCTGCTTATTCTAGGCTGCTGGTTAGACTCTCTGTTGTGTTTTTTATTTTGTTGAATGAATCCTTCACCTCCACAAGCTCTGCTACATTCTTTTTCAGGGCACTGATTTCTTTGTATATTTCTTCTTTCAGGTCCTGTATACTTTTTCTCATTTCATTGTGTTGTCTAACTGAGTTTTCTTGTATCTCATTTAGTTTCCTTAGAATTGTTGCTTGAAATTCTTTGCCAGTTATTTCAAGGACTTCCTGTTCTATAGGGTCTAGAGCTTGAGAGTTATTATTTTCCTTTGGTAGTGTCATACTTTCTTGATTTTTCATATTTCTGTTTTCTTTCTTTTGGTATTTAGTCATTGTGACAAGAGATTTCACCATCCACTTCTTAAACCATGGTATCTGGCTTGGATACTGAAGGGGCTGCCAATTTGGTGTGGCTGCCTCAGGGCCTGTGGGCTGGCAGCTCAGGCCTTTCAGGGCCACGAAGACTGGCCTGGGCTTGGAGTCCAACAGCACGATGTCTCAGGGTCCTGTGGGTCCAGCAGCTCTCAGGCCTCTCTAGGTGGCACAGACTGGCCTGCGCTGGGGTTCCACTGGCACGTGGTGCCTGCCTATTCCAGGGCAGGTGGCTCAGGGCCCTGTCTATTTTCTTTTTTATTTTTCCTTTTTGTCTTTTTTCGTGACCGGCAACGGGATCGCAACCCTCGGTGTCACACCCACACTGCACTCAACCAGTGACCGGACCGGTCTCTATATGGGATCCGAACCCTCAGCAGGAGCACCGCCGCACTCCCAAGTGCCGCACTCTACCAAGTGCGCCACCGGGCCGGCCCTATTTTCTAATTTATCACTAAGTACTTCCTTTGGGTTTCCTTAAGCTTATTTTGTTTTCTTATTCTAATCATAAATTTGCTAATTCTTTTAATTTCAATAATTTATGTTTATTAAAAAACATGTCTTTTGACTTACAGCTATAAAATAAATAAGGAAGTTGGCATAGCTTCACTATGTCTACTTGCTCTTCCTTCTCCTCTCAATTTTATTAGACATGCTATTTCTACATTGCCATGGTTCATAATATTTATTTTATATTGTGAAAACACAATCCCTACATATGTACTAGAGTGAAATATAATCAGTGCCTTTCATCAGTTTTTTTTGCAGTACTTTTAATTTTTTTTTTAATTTTTATTGTACATATCTGTGGGGTACAGCATCGAACAATACCTGTGTGCAACATGTGATGTTCAGATCAGGACAATCAGTACATCTACCATTACACAGTGCAATCAATCCTCACAAACCCCACCAGCTCCTCCTCCCTTCCCTCACTCCCCTATCAACCCCAGCTCTGTAGCTCTGTTCCCCTCTCCCCCAAAATCCAGCATATTATTGTGATTGCTGCATCCCTTTTCCTCCTTTATTTATTTGCTCATTTATTCATCTATTTTTGTATTAGCTCTCCCAGATAAGTGAGGACATGCAATATTTCCCTTTCTGTGCCTGGCTTATTTCACAATGTAATTTTCTGTAAGTTCATCTGTCTCACTGTGAATGGCAGCATTTCATTCCTTCTTATGGCAGAGTAGTATTCCATTGTATAAATATATCATATTTTCCTTATCCACTCATCCATTGATGGACATTTAGATGATCCCAACTTTTGGCTATTGTAAACAGAGTTGTAATAAACATGGGAGTACCAATGTCCATTTGATATGATGACTTCTCTTCCTTTGGGTACATACCAAGCAGTGGGACAGCTGGATCATAAGGCAGTTCTATCTGTAGTTATTTGAGAAACCTCCATACCATTTTCCAAAATGGCTGCACCATTTTACAGTTCCACCAACAGTGCAGGAGGGTTCCCCTTTCTCTGCATCCTCACCAGCATTTGTTATTCTGTCCTTTTGATAGCAGCCAGCCTAACTGGGGTGAGATGGTATCTCAGTGTGGTTTTGATTTGCATTTCCCTGATGTTGAATGATGTTGAGCATTTTTTCATGTGTCTGTTGGCCATTTGTATATCTTCCTTAAGAAATGCCTATTCAACTCCTTTGCCCATTTTTTAATGCGGTTACTTTTTTTTTTACTGTTAAGTTGTTAGAATTCCTTGTATATTCTGGATGTTAACCCTTTGTTGGAAGCATATTTTGCAAATATTTTCTCCCATTCTGTTGGTTGTCTTTTTGCTCTGTTCTTTTTGCTGTACAGAAGCTTTTTAGTTTGATATAATCCCATCTGTTTATTTTTCCTTTTGTCGCCTGTGCTTTTGGGTCATGTTGTAAAGTCTATTCCCAGTCCTATTTTCTGAAGTTTCCCATATGTTTTCTTTTAGGAGTTTCATAGTGTCAGGATGTATATTTAATTTTTTAATCCATTTTGAGTTGATTTTGGTATATGGCAAGAAGTACGGGTCTAGTTTTATTCTTCTCCATATGGATGTCTAATTTTCCCAGCACGATTTATCAAAGAGGCAGTCTTTTCCCCAGTATATGTTCTTGGTGCCTTGTTGAAGATCAATTGGCTATAGGTATATGGACTGATTTCTGGGATTTTATGTTGTGTTCCATTGGTCCATGTGTCTGGTTTTATGCAAGTACCATGCTGTTTTGGTGCTACAGCTTTGTAGTATAATTTGAAGTAAAGCAGTGTTATGCCCCTGGGTATTTTTTTTGCTCAGGATTGCTTTGGCTATTTGGAGGTTTTGTTTTCTACATGTATGTTAGGGTTATTTTTTCTTTTTCTGTGAAAAATGTCATTGTTATTCTGATGCAGATCACATTGAATCTGTAGATCTCTTTGGGTAGTATGGACATTTTCACAATGTTAATTCTTCCAATCCAAGGGCACAGAATATCTTTCCATCTTCTTGTGTCTTCTTTAATTTCTTTCTACAATGATTTGTAATTCTCATTGTAGAGATCTTTCACTTCCTTGGTTTCTTTATTGCCAGGTATTTTATTTTTTTAGTGACTATTGTAAATGGGCTAGCTTTCTTGATTTCTTTTTCTGCCAGCTCATTGTTGGAGTAGAAAAATGCTACTGATTTTTGCACGTTGATTTGTATCCTGCAACTTTGCTGAAATTGTTCATCAACTCTAAGAGTTTTTGTGTAGGGTCTTTAGGCTTCTCTCTATATAGGATCATGCCATCTTTAAACAGGGACTATCTTTTGTTAGTTGAAGTTTGTCCTCTAATTGTTTATTCTGTGGGCTCATAGAAAAATTATTCTTGAGTTGTTGCATATCCAAACATGTTAAGCTGTTGCTTATATATTTAAACAACAGTTTCTCTTGGCATGATATTCTTGAATCACACTTTCTTTCCCTGAAGACTTCATAAGCAATGCTCTATTTTTTTCTAGCCTTGAGTGCTTCTATAAAGAAATATGATAAGCCTCTTTTTTTCCCATTGTGACTCGATCTTTTCTGCCACTGTACCCAAAGAATTCATTATTTTTTAATTCCAATAACTTTACTAGGACTATCTTAGCATGAAACTTCTGTTTCTGTGTTTCCTGGCACATGTTGTGCCTTTTCAATTTATCAGAAACTAGTCTTCACTTATTTCTGGAGAGTTTTCTCTTATTTTAATTATATGTTTTTCCTCTACTTTTTGCCTGAGTAATATTATCTCACATTTCATCTTCTGTTATCTTGAAACACCTCCCTGAGATCTTGTATCTCTGCTTTATGTTCTTGTTATACAGAATTGAATGCTTTATTCCATGTTTTAAGTACCTGATTTTTATTTTTTACGTTATTCAGCTGCTCTGTGGCACCAGTTTTCTTCTGAGTGTTTGGAACCTAGAATTTGTTTTTCCTGGTGTCTCTTCTCCTCTGCCCCTTTATTTCTTGGGTAACTTTGACTAGATCTTGCTCTGGTTTCTTTTTGAGGATGAAATGAAATGAAAGGTTTCTGAACCAGTCTTTGGTGAGAGGTTTTTGTTTGGGAAAGGCACATGTCTTGATTCATGATTGTTTGTGTGTACTTTACTTCTCTATAGTACATGCTGAAATGCAGCTTTGGAACCGCTAACAATGCAGTTTTCCTGCTTTTACAGTCTCACCTAAAGATGACAAAACAGTTTACCTGGATTTCTCATTCAGTCCTGCCTCCTCTGCTTCTCATATACAACCTGAGACCAGAGAAGATCATGCCACCAACCTGTACAGTCAATTCCCATTTTTATGAAGAGTCGTTTTTAAAAAAAAAATTTTTTGGTGACCATATTCCCAGTCATATCAGTCATATTGCTATAGACTCTCTGATTCCTGGAATCTCCCTAACCACCTCTGCCCCTGAATTTCATTGCCTCAGCTCAGGCAGTGATCACCTGTTCCCTTCTTTTAGAGTTACCAGGCTCCAACTGCTTCTTATCCTCTAATTCCAGTCCATCCTATGCAAGAGAAAGACTTTACTCTTCATGAATCTCCAGACCCTCTTATTCCATGGGCAATAGAGACATTGATATTTTTTGATGCAGAGCTTGACATAAAATTTGAAATTCTTAATCCAATATGGCTTTACAAATATGAGGGTACTTCAAAAAGTTCATGGAAAAAGAAAATTAAAAGATAATATGAATCTTTCCATGAACTTTTTGAAGTACCCTTGTACATTCCTGATACATTTGAGGACTTCTCCTTACAGCCATTCATTCAATCTACCATGCTGAGTCAAGGACAGGTGAAAGACCAGTGCCTATGCAATGCCAAATCCTAATGGCACCCAACAGCAACCAGCCCACAGGCCATGCTTACAACTTTGATTTTAGAGAGGAGCAGCAGACAATATAAACAAAATAAATAATTTTAAATTAAGCTGTTATTTGAAGTCCATTGTAAGGGCTTAAGTAGCAATAATAACACTAGCAGTTCATTGAACAAGGGATTTTTAATTTATACTTCAGAATATGGTTTTTCATCTTGGAGAAATGTAGTTGGCTGGTCTTTCTGAAATCTACAATCATGGGTGTCTTCTCTCTGATTCTTGCTTAATCTTCATTATTTCTAGAAGACTTGGAACTTAAGTAATGTTTTCAAATACTTTCTAGTTTCTCTGGAAATATTGTTAATTTTTCTATTTTGAAATCTGCTTATTGGTCTCTAATTCTATGAGGCTGAATTTTTAGATTTCACATATAAGTGAGATCATACAGTACTTGTCTTTCTGTGCCTGAGTTACTTCACTTAGCACAATGTCCTCCAGTTTTACTAAAAGAATAGGCTTTCAATGTTCTCATCACAAAATAATGATAAGTTGGTGAAGTGATGGATGTATTAATCAGCTTGATTAAACCTTTTTCCAGTGAATACACAGATCAAAATATCACATTGTATCCAACACACATACACAATTATAATTTGTTGATTAAAAATAAGTTTTAAAAAAATAATCTGTTTATTGGTTTGGGTTGGTCTCTCAGAGAAATATGGGAAATTCCATTTTACTCTCATTATATTCAAAGAGAAATCTTCTTTTACTTTTTATTTAATGGATTTTATTGTGTATATTTAAGGTATACCACATAATGTTATGAGATATATAGAGTAAAAATGGTTACTATAGTGAAATAAATTAACATATCCATCGGCTCATATAATTACCTATTTTCCCTCTATGGCAAGAGAAGCTAGAATCTACTCATTTAGCAAAAATCCTGAATGCAATACACTGTTATTAAGTATATGTTGCACGTTGTACATTAGATCTTTTTGTTGGTTTGTTTTTGTTTTTGTTTTTGGCAGCTGGCCAGTATGGAGATCTGAACCTGTGACCTTGGCGTTATCAGCACCATGCTCTAACCAAGTGAAATAACCAGCCAGCCTGTACGTTAGATCTTTTAACTTATTTTCCCACATATTTTGACCCCTTCAGCTAGAAGACAATGGGAGGAAGGGGGGGGTGGTATCAGGCATCTCAGCTGAGAGCAGGTAAAGGTGCTGAGGTGATGAGGAGGTCAGTGAGTGAGGTGTGTGGCCTGGGGAATGAGAAAATATTCACCTAGACAACTGTAAACTTATTATGGGGATTTAAACAGAAATTATTTAAAATGTTTATGTTGAATAAGTAAAAGAGCATGGTGACACCTCCCCTGCTGGGACATTTCCTTACAGGAACTCATGGAGCCAGAAGCTGGGACCAACATGACAGCTGTTACTGAGTTCATTCTACTAGGCCTAGTGGAAACAGAAGAGATGCAGTCTGTGGTCTTTGTGCTCTTCTTCTTTGCCTACCTGGTCACAGTTGGGGGCAACCTCAGCATCCTGGCAGCCATCCTGGTGGAGCCCAAACTCCACACCCCCATGTACTTCTTCCTGGGGAACCTATCAGTGCTGGATGTTGGGTGCATCAGTGTCACTGTTCCCTCCATGTTGGGTCGTCTCCTGTCCCACAAGCATACAGTTCCC
This sequence comes from Galeopterus variegatus, assembly GCF_000696425.1. Lineage (NCBI taxonomy): Eukaryota > Metazoa > Chordata > Mammalia > Dermoptera > Cynocephalidae > Galeopterus > Galeopterus variegatus. Next base: position 1,378,338 of record NW_007726136.1, on the reverse strand, counting down.
TATGGAGCCTGCCTCTCCCAGCTCTTCTTCTTCCATCTCCTGGCTGGGATGGACTGCTTCCTGTTGACAGCCATGGCCTATGACCGATTCCTGGCCATCTGCCGGCCCCTCACCTACAGCACTCGCATGAGCCAGACAGTCCAGAGGATATTGGTGGCTGTGTCCTGGGCTTGTGCCATCACCAATGCACTGATCCACACTGTGGCCATATCCACACTCAACTTCTGTGTCCCCAATGTGATCAATCACTTCTACTGTGACCTCCCACAGCTCTTCCAGCTCTCCTGCTCCAGCACACAACTCAATGAGCTGCTGCTCTTTGTAGCAGCATCCTTCATGGCTGTGGCCCCCTTGGTCCTCATCACTGTGTCTTATGTCCACGTGGTAGCTGCTGTGCTACGAATCCACTCTACCCAGGGCAGGAAGAAAGCCTTCTCCACATGTGGCTCCCACCTCACTGTGGTGGGCATCTTCTATGGGACAGGCGTCTTCAGCTACATGAGGCTGGGTTCAGTGGAGGCTTCAGACAAGGACAAAGGGGTTGGGGTTTTCATGACTGTTATCAACCCCATGCTGAACCCACTCATCTACAGCCTCAGAAACACTGATGTTCAGGGTGCTCTGTGTCAGGTACTTGTGGGGAGGCAGTCACTGACCTGAGAGATTATAGGATCCCTCCTTTCCTGCCTTTTCTGGACTTAGGAAAATTTCTCATGTAGCCAGCAATCAGAAAAACTGGTCTACAGCCATTTATCCTATCTCCTGATGCCTGAATATTGATGTTATGTGTTTGTCCCACAAGGAAACCCTACATCATTCATTCATTCATCCATCCATCCATTCATTCAACAAATATTTATTGAATCACTTCTATAATCCAAACAGTCTTCTAGGGCATTGGTGAACAAAATGGACAAAAGTCTCTGCACTCAAGCAAATCTTATGCTATAAAGGTAGACAAAGTAAATCAGTAAGCATCATATATAGTAACACCACATGTTGATAAGTTCTATAAAAAACAAATAAGATAGGGGAATATGAAGTTAAGTTCTGCCAAGCAAACCCCCTGGGCAAGTTGCTACCTTGTTTATGGCTGTGCATATTCTGGGCAGAGTTGAAGCCTTGGCAGCAGCAATGTCCTACAGGGAAGAGACATTTGGTTAATCACAGCCTAAGAAACCTTCTGATGGGGATGTGAGATTCCTGTAGATCAGAGTGTGGAAAGATGAAAGACGAAAGATGTTTCATGTGCATCGTGCCAAGAATCATTTCCTTCTAGTGTTCACCTTTCACCTCCAATAATTTCAGTTCCTTCTCTCTACTATCCTACAAGAATCCCATAGAATGTTTAGGGGACCAGTAGGGCCTAGAGAAGGAAAGAGCCCATTAAATAAAAACCGCATTAATGCATACATGATATACCTTAGGACAAAAAAGGAATGTGGCTTCTCCATCCCCTGTCATGTCTTTCTCTCTTATTTGATGAGTCACTTTCCTCACACATATGATAAAGCCTATGTAAGAGTAGGCATTTATATTCCAATCAGCCCTTTAGAATTTTCACTGTAGAAGGAGCTTCTCCTTCAAAGTCTTACTTTTCTCTCCCAAAACTCTTCACTCAGAAAACACATATCTATAAATGAAGACTGAGAGTGAAGCCTTTTTCTCACTTTATTAGTGTGTCAGTATAGCCCCCAACCCAGAGCACTTCTTCATCTTTATGTTTATCCAACCTGTGGCCTATTCGTTCCCGATTCCCTCCAGCCTCCCTGGGAAAGCTGCTCACCCCGTCCTGGCTATGCTACTGTCCCTCTGCTGTATCATTTCTAAAACTGTCCCAAGGCTGTACCTTGAGCTTCACTTCCCTGTGATCTCTTCTTGGGGTCAAGGGACTGGAAGAATGAGCTGAGGTGAGGAGGCAATGAAAAGATGTGATAGTGGGACATGGGTCAGGACTGGAGCAGAGCAATGAAGACCACATGTGAGCACATGGGGAGGAAGGGTACAGGACGGTGAGCAGAAGGGGTAAGAGGTAAGAACAGAAATGAGGGAAAGAACATGATGAGAGAATGGGAAGAGAGATGAAGTATGTCTCTTTTCTGATACTCCTGGGGCTCCAAATATTTAGGGTTAGAAAGCTTGAGCTTCCCTCAAGGGGCAAAATTCTTGTGAACAAAAACCAGAAATGTGGGTTGTAATCGCAGCATTCCCACTTATCCACTTCTTGTGATCTCAGAAAGTTCCTTATCATGGTTGGGCTTGTTTCCACCTATACCTTAAGGGGCTGGGACAAAATCTTTCCAGAGTTCTTCACCTTTAATGATGTCTGATTATAATGATCTCAACAAACTTTTCCCAGATCCAAACACATCAGAAAGCATTTTGAGACCGTTACCACCACCACTTCCACCATTCCATCTACTCCATGAGCATTTAACACTAACCCAATTAATTTTATCTGTTACCCCAAAAGATCCTTTTTCGGCATTGCTTTCTTCTGAGAATTTATCCTTTCCTGTGTTCTGCCTATTCCCCAGACCTAAAGTTTTCTTTAACAAGTGGGAAAGGTGTATTTCCCTTGGGATTTCTTTCTTTGTGCCCCCAAATGTTAATATATTTATTTTAAAATCATTCAGAAATATTATACCTGATAGTGGGCACATTCAATGTTATTTTGTCAAGCAGGAAATAAAAATCCATGTGTTCATATGTTGCACCAAAAATCCCATTATTCAGAGTTAACACCTGTTCAGAATTTTGTGTTCATTCCTCTAAAGATTTTATGCATATATGATATGCACATTTCACAACAGTAGGACCGTACTGTTCTGTGATCTGTTTTTTGTTTTTCCAGCACATTATGCAACATAATTTTTACCTGACAAAGACTAAAACTCTGCTGTATCTGTTTTAATGATAGCATGGTATAACATTAAACATGTAAACTATAATTTATGTAATCAAACTTCTATTGATATAATTTGGGTTGTTTCCAATTGTTTTGCAATAACAAACAATGTTCATATCTTTACAGAGCTGTCTTTCTAAATTTTGGTAATTATTTCCCTGGGATTAATTCCTATGAACAATTTTATCAGACTAAAGGAAACACAAATACAAATTTTGAGATACACACACACGCACACATCTAAAACTTTTAGACCAATTTACAAGTTCACTAAGTTACGATAGTGTCTGTTTACCCACATACCTACCTTCAAGAGTTATAACAAATAAATATCTTCCATTTTTGCAATCTGAAGGTTGAGAAATTGCAGTCTTTTCATTTGAATTTTTAATTTTAACTAAAAATGCATTTGAATGTCTTTTCACATTGGCCATATGTATTCCTTCTTTGGGAATGGCATTTTGATATCTTTGCCCTCTTTTACATTGGATTATTTGCTTGTTAAAAATTGTTAGGAAATATTAACATATTATGGATATCAGCCTTTTATCGTGTCATTTATAAATATTTTCTCCAACTTGACATTTCTCTTTCAATTTGATGTTTTTCCAAATAGATGTGTTGATTTTTACATAATCAATCTGTTTGTCTTTTCTTATAATGTTTCTTACTTTGTGACTCATTTTGAATGTATAAGATTTTTTCCATCTGTATCAGGCAAGATTGGCTACATTACACTGTACTAACAAACAGCCATGAAGTCTCAGGGGTTTACAACAGTCTGACGGCAGAGGAAGAGAACCAAAGTGTTTTTCCTACTCTCAGATACCACTCAACACAACACTTCTGACCAGATGTGTGGGGGTATTTCCCTACACACCAAGTAAGAAATCCTGTAGATTTTCCAATGGACACCAGCTGGGTGTCTACAATTTAACTCAATTCTGGCACTATCTACCTGGAGATAGACCCACATCTAACAGGTTGACGGCTTCATCCCACAAGACTGCCCCCACTTCAGATGCCAGTCACAAGCCCCAGATTGTAATATGTGCTTCTGACTGACAGGCTATAAATCGGGGTTCCCATGACCTCCTCTTTAGGTTCAATGAACTAGCTAGAGAGGCTCACAGAACTCAGGGAAACACTTTATTTACGTTTACCCACTTATTATAAAGGATATTACAAAGGATATAGATAAACAGCCAGATGGAAGAGATGCATAGAGTGAGGTATGTGGGGAGGGGCTTGGAGCTTCTATGCACTCTCAGGATACCACCCTGCAAGAACCTCCATGTGTTCAGCTGTATGAATTATCCCCAAGCCATGTCCTTTTGGGGTTTTTATGGAAGACTTATTACACAACCATAAGCAATGAGATCATTAGCCACTGGTGATCAACTTAACTTTCAGCCTCTCTCCCCTCCCTGGAGGTTGAGGAGCTGAGACTGAAAGTTCCAACCTCTAATCAAGCCTTGGTCTTTCTGGTGACCAGCCCCCATCCTGAAGCTATCCAGAGGTCCCTGGGCACCATTCATCTCATTATCATACAAAAGACACTCATATCACTCCAGGGATTCCAAGAGTTTTAGGAGCTATATGCCAGGAAACTGGAACAAAGACCAAATATTTACTCCACAATATTACAAATAGCAACAGTTAATTTCTTAGTCATGATATGTCTCCACTGTGGGTGGGCTATGGCTCTTCTCCATAACATTTTCACTTTGAGACCCAAGGTGATGGAACCTGGAAATTGAGAATATTGCCAGGATTGTGGCAGACAGAAAGGAGACATAGTAAAACTGCACTGTATCTTGAAGCCTCTGCTTCAAAGTGACTCACATCACTTACATCCATGTTCCAAACCAAGCCATATGGACACAGCTGACATCATGTCAAGGATGGAAAATCCTCTCACATGGAAGGGAAATGAATATATGTGTGCAACAGAAGCCAAGGGTCTCTGTCATCTCAGTGCTTCAGTGATACCTTCGTTCATGTCAAAGATGGCTGCAGCAGTTCCAGGAATCACATGCAGATGTTTCAAAGACCAGTGAAGAAGAGGTGTGTTTCCTCTCACATTTTACTTTTTATTAGTCAAGTAAATATTTTCCAGAGGCCCACAAGGAGATTTCCTCTTTGTGTCATTGGCCATGCTCATTCCGGTCTTGACAAGGGAAATAAAATTATCATGATTGCCTTAGATGAATCAATTCATCCCCATCCTAGTCAGCTCAGGCTGCTACAACAGACTGGGTGGCTTAAACAACAGACATTTATTTCTCACAGTTCTGGAGGCTGGTAAGTCTAAGGTCAACATGCTGGCAGATTCAGTATCTGGTGAAGGCCCTTTCTGGCTTGCAGATGGATGCCTATTCACTGTGTCCTTACATGGCAGGGAGAGAGAGAGTTCTGGTCTCTTCTTCTTTTTATGAGGGTACTAATTCCGTCATGGGGGGTCCACCTCATAACCTCATTGAAGCCTACTTACCTCCTGTGGGGAAAATAGAATAGTTTAGTCAGGCCCCCTCACCTCAGGTCTGGTTGGGGGTGGTGCAGCACATTCTTTGTAAACAAGTTGTGTGTGGGTGGAGTTAGTGTGCATGCGCACCAATGTATCTTTTTAGTTTGTTGCTATCCTGTGTTCCTTTTGAGTTTGCAGAGCAGCAGCCCTGAACTGCTGGTGAGCAGAGAGCTCATGTCTAAAAATAGAGCACATTTACTTTGCTGGCAGCTGCTCAGTTTTTCTTTGGACTTTGCAGGTAGCAGTTGAGTTTCTGGCTTTCTCTTTGGACTGCCTAGCTCTGAGATGTGTGTGTGCTGAATAAAGACTATTTCTTCTTCAACCAAGGCTCCAAGGACATTTTTCCAGTTACCTAACCCATAGACCTGGGTGTGAGGGGTTTGTGACCCAGTCTGGACAACAGGCTTGAGGGGTCTGTGAGCTTTAGGCCCAGCCCTAGCTCTACACCTCCTCAAAGACCTCATCTCTAAACACCATCACAGTGGGGATTAGGACTTCAACGTATGGATTTTAAGGGACATAAGCATTCAGTCCATAGCACCCTGGAGTTAGGGAAGGGTCACAAAGCACAAGACCTTGCAATTTCTGAATAAAATCAGGATGGGATTGACAGGAAGAAGCAAGAGGGGATGGCTATTGGGTTAAGTAACAAGCAATGTCTGCCCTACTGACTTAAAGTATTTAAAGTATTTATATGTTTTTGTAGTAGTTGCCCTAAAGTTTGCAAGAAACATTTACAACTAATTGAAGTCCACTTTCAAGTAACATTATACCATTTCACAGGCAGTGCACATACCTCATAACAGAGTATTCCCAATTCTACCACAATATTGTTGCTATTATTATTTTGAAAAAATTGGCATCTATTCAATCAGTTAAAAATAAGAAAAATAAAATATTTTATTTTACCTTCATGTGCTCCTTCTTAAATGCTTTTCCTTTTTTTATATAGATCTAAGTTTCTGACCTACATCATTTTCTTCCTCTCTGAAGAGCATCTTTTAACATTTCTTGCATTTCTTGTAGGTCTACTAGCAACAAATTCTAGTTTTTGTTTGTCTGAGAAAGTCTTTATTTCTCCTTCACTTTTAAATTCACTATATACAGAATTCTAGTTCTGGAAGTCTTTTTCTTTAAGCACTTTAAATATTTAACTCCACTCTCATCTTCCTTGCATGACTCAGATGAGTAGTCTGATATTATTCTTATTATGTTCCTCTGTAGGAAAGGTGGGTTTTTTCCTCTGGCTTCTTTCAAGATTCTCCTTCTGTGTTTCACTTTCTGCCATTTGCATATGATATTCCTAAGTGTAGATTATTTGGCATTTATCTTGTTTAGTGTTCTCTGAGCTTTCTACATATGTGGATTGGTGGCTGTCATTAATTTTGGAAAATTCTTAGCCACTATTACTTCAAATACTTCTTCTGTTGCTTTGTCTTTTTCTTCTCCTTTTGGTATTCCCATTACACATGTTACACCTTCCGTAATCTCTCCACAGTTCTCAGATATTCTGCTCCAGTGGTTTTCATTTTTTTCTCTTTGATTTTCAGTCTGGAAAGTTTTTATTGACATATCTTCAAATTCATAGTTTCTTTCTTTGGACATATCTAGTCTACTGAAGAGCCCATAAAGGCATTCTTTATTTCTGTTGGTATTTTTTATTTCTAGCATATTCTTTCAATTCCTTCTTGGAGTTTCTATCTCTCTGTTTATGTTACCCATCTGTTCTTCCTTGTTGTCTACTTTTCCCTTAGAGCCCTTAGCATATTAATTTTAGTTACTTTAAATTCCCAGTCTACTAATTTCAAAATCTCTGCCATATCCAAGCCTGGTTCTGAGCTTGCTTTGTCTCTTCAGACTGCGTATTTAGCCTTTTAGAATGCCTTGTAATTTTTTTGTTGAATGCTAAACATGATGTATTGGGTAAAAAGCTCTAAGGTAAATAGGCCTTTGATATAAGGTTTTGTGCTTATCTGGCTAGGAGTTAGGCTGTGTTTATTGTTTTCTATAGCTGTAGAGTCAGAGGCTAAAATTTCCTCCAATGTCCTTGATTTTGTCTCCCACATTATCTTTTCCTAAGAATTGCTTCTTAAATAGAGTCCGAGCCTTGAAGTTCTTTCCATTGTAACTTGTTATTACGCAGGAGCTCTACTAATGTGGTGGCAAGGTGTGGTAGAAGGGGAAGCATTCTGTAATCCTATGTTTGCCCCTGGGCTGTTAACTTCACAAGTGCTTCTCAGCTTTCCCTACTGGTTTTAGGTGAGACAGGAAAGTTAGAGGGAGATAGAGCTGATTATGCTCTGGTAAAACCCACGGTTGGTTAGGCTCAAATAAAATAGTTTTGCTTGAGGAAACTTTATTAAGTCTTTATTAAGGGAATACTCTTTGGGCATATTTTAAATGGTTGCTTTCTCCTTCCCACTGCAGAAGCACAAGGAATTTTCCACCAATTTTCACAGTGAGAATCTGGTAGGGTTCCTGGAGCTAAACCTCAGGAAAGTCTTAAGACTACCCACACCAGAGTTTTTAATTCTCAAGCTAGTTCACACTAATTCTCCAGTACTTTTTCAATTACAGTTTAAGTGTTTCTACCTGTACTGGCTCCAGCAGTGGGTTTGTACTCCAGGTAAGCTGTGATTCTTTATATCTACCTGTCTCTCTAGTTTTCAAGGCCGTGGTTTGCTTATGATCTCAGTTCTGTGATGGACCTAAGAAGAGTTGTTGTTTCTTCATTTGTTCAGCTTTTTTCTTGTTGTGAGGATGGGAATGATAACTTGCAAGTTCTTTACATGTTGGAATGGAAACTGGAATTCCGTGTTTTATTTTATTTGATAATTGTTTGTGGTGATATTTGTTGTCTGTCTAACTTCTATTTGCCCCTTTCTAATAGCTGACAATTTCTGTTTGGCATCCAGGTGGTTCTGGAAAGTATGGTTCCAGCTATGGCTCCAGAGTGGACATATCAGAGTATGTACTGCCCTGGCCACAGTGATGGTGCTGGGTGAGTATGTGACCTGCATTAGCTTAATAAGATTCCTTTTTGTTGAAACATAATTGATTATACATATTTATGGGGTACAGAGTTGATTATCAGCATTTGTGTACAATGTGTGATGATCAAATCAGGAGAGTTGGTATATTTATCATTACAAAACATATGCATTCTTTGTGTCCATTAATCAATTTCTCCCTAACCCTCCTCCCTATCCCCTTTTGCCTCCACTCTAATAACCACAGTTCTTTTCTTTCCTTCTGAAAAGTTCAATGTATTATTGTGTTTGTTGTTTCTTTCTTTCTTTTTTAGCTTCAACTTATGAGTGAGGATGTGTGGTATTTCTCTTTCTGTGCCTGGCTTTTTTCACTTAACATAATTTTCTCCAAGTTCATCCATGTTCCTGTGGATGGCAAAATTTCATTCTTTCTTTTGGCTGAGTAGTATTCCATTGTGTGTACATACCACATTTTCCTTATCCAGTCGTCCATCAATGGACATTTAGGTTGGCTCCATACCTTGGCTATTGTAAATAGAGCTATAATATACATAGGAATGCAGGTTTCCCTTCAATGTGATGGTTTCCATTCCTTTGGTTATATACCCAGCAGTGGAATTGCTGGATTGTATGGCAGTTTTGTCTGTACTTGGATGAGGAAACTCCATACTGTTTTCCGTAATGGCTACACTAATCTACAGTCTCACCAACAGTGTGGAATTGTCCTCCTTTCTTCACACCCTCACCAGCATTTGTCATTCTCTGTATTTTTGATAATAGCCAGTCTAACTGGGGTAACATTGGGGAAAGGACAGCTTCTTCAATAAATGGTGCTGGGAAAACTGGATATCCATGTGTAGAAGAATGAAATTAGACCCATACCTCTCGTTATATACCAAAATCAACTCAAAATGGATTAAAGACTTAAATATAAGACTTGAAATTATAGAATTCCTAGAAGGAAACATAGGGGAAATACTTCAGGATGCAGGACTGGGCAAAGATATTATGAATAATATTAATACTAGCACGTCTCAACTGGGTTTCAATGAGAGAATTAAGTCCTACACAAAATTATTTGAATGACTATTTTCTCAATTCTCCAAAGGATACAGAGTTAGCAACATTCTAGATGCATAGGACAGAAAATAATCCATTACATAGAATGGATGTCTTAGGGCATTGGGATAATTCCCTCAGAGAACTCTGGTTGAAAAGGACTACTCTAGACTCTTATTACTAAGCAAGCAAAGAAATGACCTTGCCCTTGGAAATCTGAGAGGCCATCAAAGAGGTACCAAGGATAACTGATGGGCCAAAACCCAGGAGAGAAAGGAATCCCAAAGAGACACTGCTGATGATTGGAGTGCTTCCCCTTGAAAGGGATTTGCTAATTCTCACACAGGGACTGAGACAGCAGAAGCTACAGCTCAGAGTCTAAGAAGTGAGCAGAATTCTAGCATGTTTAGGAGGCCAGAGAGACAAAACTTGGAGTTAGGTTCCTGCCAAAGGGAAAAGTACAGTAAACACTCTAGGCTTTGAACTGGGACTTCCAACATGCTACATCCTAGGAGTAAGACATCTGATCTGTGAAGTATGTTTTAATTTTCCCAATTTTTATTACTGAAACTGAAATAAAGACAAAGAAGTTTTAAAATAAAAATACCACAAGAAAATATCAAAATAGACTTTTGGAGCTAAATCACAATTACTGAGAAAGGTATCTCTCAAAGAAGCAAAGATTGTCACGTTATACTGGCAGTTATTGAAGATACTTGAGATCCATGAATTTCTTGCTTTTATTCTAGAAACTATTGTGATAGTGCGGAACACTGAAAGAAATACCAAATTACTTAAACTTGGTCTTTTGGGGTTTTTAAAATTTGATTTTATATATCTTGAATATCATAGCAGTGTGCTAAGAAATTCATTTTCACACATACACATACACACAAAAACACACACACATACACAGTTATTCTTGACAAATATTTTTCCAGAATCAATTACTGAGTATTTTTCCAAAAAAAGGGAGGAAAATATCTTTTCTTAACAACATAATGTTGTGATTTTGGAAAAAACAAACAAAAAAGACCATGCTTTTTTGGTTGAGCAAATTCTAGTTCTAGAAATTCATTTTAATGACATAACCAGACAAAATGTAAAAAAAAAAAATATGTTTTAGTTGCCCATCAGAGCCTTGTTAGTAATAGTAAAAATGTAGAAACAACATAAACATTCAGCATTAGATTCGGTTAAAAGTATTACAGAATAAGCAAATCCATAAAGATAAAAAGTAAAGTACTGGTTTCTAGGAGCTGGGGGGAGAAATGGGTAGTGATTGCTAATGGCTAGAGAGTTTCTTTTGGCAGTGATGGAAATGTCCTAAAATTGACTGTGGTGATAGTTAGAAAATTATATAAATCTACCGCTTGTTCTCACTCATAACTGACTGCCAGGAAAGAAGGAAGGGAGGGAGAGAGAGAGAAGGGAAGGAGGGAGGAAGGAAGGAATGAAGGAAAGAAAGAAGGAAAAGACCACAATATGTTGAACTTTCAGAAGGAGAGAACAAATCTAAGGATACTAGAGATGGAGGGAGACAGGAAGAGGGTTTGGGAAGTGGTAAGTCAGGCAAAGGGCATAAAGAAATATCACAATTTGTAAGAATGAATATGCTAATAATAAATTTAAATTTAAAATAAATAAATAAATATATTAAAAACTATTGACTTGCACACTTTAAATGGGTGAGTTATAGTATTACTTACATCTCAGTAAAGCTGTTTAAAAATTACACTATCCATTAAATCAGTGAAACACTCTGAAACCATCATAAAATGTGATGTTAAATCATTTTCATTTTTATACGGAAAGATGTCTGTAATAGTTGTTAAATTAAAAATCTGATTTACTCTTACATGATAAAATAGGAAACATGTAATTTACCCTTACTTGATGTGAGTGATACCTCCCCTTGGTGTCATTGTGAGACTGAAGTCAAGAAATATGAAGTGCTCAGCATCCATGCTGCACAGATGTGCTTTCTAAATTACAAATATGATTACACATCTTCCCTATAGTAGCTGAGCACCCCATTTCCTCCAGAACAGCTTAAGTTTGTCAGGTGATTAAGGCCCTGGGATGCCTCATCTCCAGTGGACTCTCCTACACTCCTGGACTTGCACTGCCTGCTCTAGCAATGCCTTGCAGCTTGTGTTTTTCTAAAATTAACAAGATGCTCTGCCTCTATCCTTCACATCGGCTGTTTCTTTTCACCAGATGTGCTGCTCTTTCTCCACTCTGCTCTTCTATGTCAGCCCAGCAAGAGCCAGTATAGCTCCCATTCAAGCATTCCTCCTGATGACATCTTCTCTCACTCTAGAAGTCACCACTCCAGCTTGTACAGTATATCTTGGTCTTTATGTTCTTTTATCATTACTCGTTACACATTTTTCCTAAGTACCTTTTTTCCCATAATGCTGTGAAAGCCTCAAGAGCAGGGACAATGTCATTTTAATTACTGTATCCTCAGGACCTCACACAGTGCCGGGCATAGTGTAGGGATCAATATATGAAGATTGAACTGAACCATATAGAATATTAGGCATTTCATGCATTTGAGATGAATGAATGGGGAAGAGTAATACACCCAAGAGCCAAACTGAGTAAGTGACATGACAGATAAAAAGACTTTAAAACAACATTCTTAAATTTTCTCAAAGAACTAAAGTAAGATGTACAGAAAGTCAAGAAAATGATGTAGGCACATATTAGAAACATCAATGAAGAGATAGAAAACAAAAGAAAAAGAAAAAGAAATATTCTGGAGCTGCAGTACAATTGAAATGAAAATTTCACTAGAGGGATTCACATGCAGATGTGAGCAGGCAGAAGAATCAGTGAACTTGAAGTTATGAAATGAAAATTATTAAGTCTGAAGAATAGAAAGAAAACAGATTGAAGAAAAGTGAACAGAGCTTATGGGACCTGTGGGACACCATCAAGCAGACCAACATATGCCAAACAATAAAAAAGAATATTTGAGGAAATAATGGATGGGTCAGGAAGATGGCAGAATAGAACTTTCCAGTACTCATCTCCTCACAGAAACATGAATTTGAACAACTATCCATGCACAAAAACACCTTCACAAGAGCTAAGGAAACCAGATGACAGACTACTACATTTGGATATAGCACAGAAATAAAAAAGACAAATTAAATTGTGTTGGAAGGACAATTTTACATTACCTGTACCACCCCTACCCCAATCCCAGGCAGCACAGAGTGGAAAGAGATCCCCTCCAGTTGAGGGAAGGAGAGAGAAGTGAGCACTAGACTTAGATCCCAACACTGGGCCTGCTTCAGTAAAACCCAGCAACAGGCAGGCAGCATGGCCCCAGACTCCAAGCCAGCACCCACAGACTGAGCCTCTAGGCCCATCCCAGCACCAGGCTTTATCCTGCCTTCTAGCATGCCCTGTAGACTTAGTCTCTATGCTGCCCCACTGCCAGGACAACACCAGGGGCCTCCGACTTTGGAACAGCACCAGCACCAGGCTGACCCCCATACCTCCAGGCTGACCCCTATAGCTTCAGGCTTCAACCAGCCCCAGCACCAGGCTCTCCTGGCTCTATTGCCCTAGACATCAGGCTAGCACCTGTAGATTCAGGCTCTAAGCCAATCCCTATGGATAAAGGCTCCAGGCCCACCCAGTGCCAGCCCAGCTCCTGCAGCCCAGGCCAGTTACACATAGACTGAGCCTCCAAGTCTGCCCTGGTGCCAGTTGGGACCATGCAACCCCATGCCTTCATGCCTGCCTCAGCACTAGGCAAGCCCCCAAAGACTCAGTCTTAAGGCCCAACCCAGTGCCAGGCCATCCCTGGCCCAGACTCATGCTCTGGATTGCCCACAGAACTGGTGGTCTCCCGTATCCCTAATCATCAGTCATCAGTCCCATGGACCCAGCCTCAAGGTCAGGCCCTGCAGATACAGGCTCCAGACCTACCCCATGCCAGACCAGGCCCTGAGGCCCCAGACTCCAGCCATGCCCCAAGTTTCAGACCAGCCCAGAGCCAGGTTAGTACACACAACTCCAGAAATTAAGGCTGCCCTAGCACCTGGTCCACATCCCTACCTTCAGGATCCAAGGGTGTCCAATGCTAGCCTGCTCCGCTCAGCCCTACCTTCCAGGCCAACTCCTGTGGCACCATGTTTTCAAACTGAGGGTCCAGGCAGGCTCCAGTAGACCCCAGGGCTTGACCAGCCACCACATGGACCCAGGTTCTGGGACCACTCCTGTAGACTCAGGTTCCTAGTCAGCCCTGTGGACTGACTATTTATATAGATTATTTATATAATCTAAAGGAAATTCTGGAGCTCAACAATTCAGCAAATGAAAAATGCAATAGGGAGCTACAACAGCAGAACTGATCAAAATAAAAAAGAATTTATGAACTCAAAGACTAGTAACTTGACCATATACAGTCAGAAGAGGGAAAAGAATAGAAAGTAATGAAAGTTTACAGGATGTAAAGGAAAGCATCAAAAGAGCAAATTTTCTAGCAATAGTTCATGAAGGAGAAGAGAGAGACAAAGGGGTAGAAAGTTTATTTAAAGAAATAATATCAGGGGAGAGAGAATCAAGAGGGTGGAATAGATGTCCCCAGAGTCACTCTCTCCCACAGTTGACCAATTTACAACTATTTTAAAAAGCAATGACTGCCAAGCTGGGGATGCTAGAGCTCAGGGGAAGAGGAAGAGAGACATGGAGTTTGTGAAGGTTGGAGAAGCTGTGTGATAAGAGAAAAGAGGGACTATTCCAACCATTGTGAGCCCTGACCATTTTGAGCCCCAGCCATTTCAAGGCTGGTCCTGGAGAGCACATGGAGCAAGAGCTGGCAAAAACCACAACTGTGCCCTTTGTGCAAAGTTGCTTGGAGACTGCAGGGGAGAGGAGGGCCTTGGTGGACCCCAGACCAGCAAGGCCACTGAAAGGGTTCCCATGGACATACACAGGAGTGAAGGGCCACAGACAACAGCAAAAAGGAGCCACTCAAAGGCCAGTGAGTCATCACACGGGGTCAGTGCACAGATCTCCCCATGGCAAGTGTTTGGAATGCAGGGGGGTGGGGAGTCGAGCCAATCAGGAGAACATTGGGGCACAGCATAGACAGCTGATCTGCCTCCAATCAGCACAGGCCCACTCGGTGGAGACTGGTCAGGAGTATAGATCTACAGAGGGTGCAGTATGCTGAAGAGACTCAGGCCCTGACCAAAGTTTCCACACAACCCAGGTGTATCAGGCTTCACAAGATCTGGAAGGACTTAAAAGATCAACAATTAAAACCTGAGCTGCACAAAAAGCCTTCCCCAGGGAATCAGCCATAAAGCAGCAATTTAGCTCAACTGCAGGACTCAACCAATGATCCTCACAGGAAGTTCTCTCATTTTAGAAGGGTGGAGACTGGTCAGGAGTATAGATCTACAGAGGGTGCAGTATGCTGAAGAGACTCAGGCCCTGACCAAAGTTTCCACACAACCCAGGTGTATCAGGCTTCACAAGATCTGGAAGGACTTAAAAGATCAACAATTAAAACCTGAGCTGCACAAAAAGCCTTCCCCAGGGAATCAGCCATAAAGCAGCAATTTAGCTCAACTGCAGGACTCAACCAATGATCCTCACAGGAAGTTCTCTCATTTTAGAAGGAAAGGACAACAAATTAGTTCCAGTGCAGAGTTCAAGTGGTGGGGGTAGCTAATAATCCAACACAGAAGTGAAAGAAAACACAAAATACCTACAGATCAGAGATAAATATCTGATGTTAACTCATAAAGGTTTAACACCACCAAAGAACACCTATAAAACCTACAAGAGCTGGAAGTTCCATAGGCAAAGAGCTGGGTCGAGGGGAGCCCAAGAGCCTCAGCCATGCCCCCTGATGTCTGCATCCAGCCCAGTGGTGACTAAGCCACCTCCAGAAGCCCCTGGTCTTCCAAGCTGGGATGGGAGGGTAAAAGGACTTCAGCCATGCCACCCAACAGCTACATCCAGCCTAGCAACAACCAAGCTGCTACAGAAGCCCCTCAGGCTCTCAAGCCAGGGTGGAGGGGCCAAGGGCTCAGCCACAAACCTCTGACGTCTGCATCCAGTTCAGTGATTACCGAGTCTCTACAGAACCCCCCCCCCATGCTTTCAAGCTGGGATGCGGGGGCTGAGGGCCTCAGCCATGCCCCCTGATGTCCTCATCCAGCCCAGCAATGACCAAGCCACCACTAGAAGCCACACAAGATCCCAAACCAGGGAGGGGAAGACTGAGGGACAATTCATGCCCCCCTGATATGCATCCAGCCTGGCAATGACCAGACTGCCAACAGAAGCCCTCCAGGCCCCCGAACCAGAAAGGGGGTAAGGGCCTCAGTTATACCACCACACAAATGTCCACATTCAGCCCAGAGACAACCACACAGCTTCTGGAAACCCCTCAGACCCAAACCAGGGGTGGTACCGAAGACCTAAGCCATGACCCCTGACGTCTGCATCTAGCCTCGTGATAACCACCCTGCCACTAGAAGCCCCTTGGGCTCCCAATCCTGGGGGTGGGGGTCAAGGGCGCCAGTCATGCACCCCAATGTCTGAATCCAGCACAGCAATAATTGTGCCACTGCCAGAAAGCCCCTGTATCCCTGAGCAGGGGTGGGGGGAGCGGAGGGCCTCAATCATGGCCCCCAAAGTCCATATCCAGCCTAGTGACAACCTACCACTGCTGGAAGACCCCCAGGCTCCCAAGCCAGGTTGGGGGGGCCAAGGGCTCCAGCCATGCCCCTGACATCCACATAATGACCAGTGACAACCATGCCACCACTGGATGCCCCCTGGGCCCCAAGCCAGGGTGGGGATGCTGAGTGCCTCAGCCATGGATCCCTGATGTCCGCATCCAGCTTCATGATGATTGTGCCAATGCTGGAAGACATCTTGAGGTCCTGAACTGGGATGGGAGAGGGCCTAGGGCCTCAGCCAGTGCCAGAGGAACTGGCCCACAGCCCCAGCAGGTGTCAAGGTGAGCAGTGTCCCACGTGCCTTTGGGGGCACAGACTCCAGCCCCAGAAAGCCCTGCTCACTGCTGGAACAGGAGCCAAAGTGGTGCACAACAGCCACCACCACATCTATTCTCACCCTGAGGATGATTCACAACAACAGTAGCCACCATTCTACAGGCAGCCTGCCACACACTCAACAACATTGATACAAAAAGAGTCACCAGTGAAGCCTGCAAGTAGAGGAGGAAATCTTTATCCTCATAGCCAACCCCAGAGTAATAGAAGCAAGTGCTCTACTGGATGACCAAACATCAATGAAAAAATATTAGAACTACAAACAAACAAGAAGATATGACACCACCAAAGGAGTACCAGACCCCATAGAAAAGAAAACACTTGAAATGTCTGAAAAGGAATTCCTAGCAGTGACCTTAAGAAAACTCAAAGAGATAAGAAAAGACTCAATTAGAGAACACAATGAAACAAGAAAAAATATACAGGATATGAAGGAGGAAATTTACAAAGAGATTAATACATTTAAAAAGAATGTAGAGGAATACCTAGAAATGAAGGATTCACTCAATGAGATTAAAAAAAAAAAACCCACAAGAGAGCTTGAGTAGCAGGCTAGAGCAAGCAGAAGAAAGAATTTCAGATCTCAAAGATGGTCTTTTTGAAATAACCCAGGTGGACAAAAAAAAAAGGAAAAAAGAATTTAAAATAATGAAGAAAATCTAACAGACCTAGCAGACAACCTCAAGCACTCAAACATCCAAATCATGTGTATTCCAGAAGGAAAAAATATTGAAAACCTAAACAAGGAAATAATAACAGAAAACTCCTCAGGCATAGGGAGAAATGCAGACCTTCAGATCCAGGGAGCCCAAAGATCCCCAAACAGATTCAATCCAAAAAGATCCTCTCCAAGAAACATTGTAATTAAATTTGCAAATCTCAAAGACAAAGAATTCTAAAAGCAGCAAGAGAAAAGTGTCAAGTCACCTATAAGGGAGTCCCATCAGATTAACAGCAAACTTCTCAACTGAAACCCTATAGGCCAGAACAAAATGGGATGAGCCTTACCTAGCAAGGCTCTCCTTCAGAAATAAGGGAGAAAAAGTTTATTTCCCAGGCAAAGAAAAATTATGGGATTTCACCACCACATGAACACCTTTAAGAAATTCTCAAAAGTGTCCTATATCTGGAATCTGAATAAAGATAATCACTATCACAGTTACATGAGAAATGTAACAAAACAATTTTAACAAAAATGCAAACAAGAAAGAGAAAGAAGATAAATCATGCCACCTCAAATTTCCAACTAACACTGAACACAAGAAATGAAAGGGGAAGAAATGAACAGAAGAGATTTAAAACTTCTAAACAAAAAGCTATAAAATGACAGGAGTAAAACAATACCTGTCAATAACAATCCTAAATGTAAATGGATTAAACACCCCATTCAAAAGACACAGAATGACTGATTGGATTAAAAACCTAGACCCAAGTATATGCTGTCTTCAAGAGAATCACCTCACCTGTAAAGACACACACAGATTAAAAATGAAGGGATGGAAAAAGATATACCATCCAAATGGAAACCAAAAACAAGCAGGAGTAGCCATTATTATATCGGATAAAATAGACTTTAAGCCAAAAATCATAAAAAGAAACAAAGAAGGCCATTATATAATGATAAAGGGATATACTCAGCTAGAAGACATAACAATCATAAATATTTATGCACCCAGCACTGGAGCACCTGAATATATAAAACAAATACTCTCAGACCAAAGAAAGAAATAAACCCTAATGTGATAATAGTGGGTGACCTGAACACCCCCCTCTCTCAGCATGGGACAAATCTTCCAGACAACAAATCTGCAAAGAAACACAGGATCTAAACTACACCTTAGACCAACTGGACCTGGCAGACATCTACAGAACATTTCAGCCAACAATTACAGCATATACATTCTTCTCATCAGTACATGGAACATTTCCCAGGATAGACCACATGTTTGGTCACAAATCTAGTCTCAGCAATTTTTTTTAAAAAAGAAATCATTCCAAGTATCTTTTTAGACTGCAAAGGACTAAACCTGAAAATCAATAACAAGCAAAACTCTGGAAACTATACAAATGCATGGAAACTAACCAGTAGGCTTCTGAATGATCTATGGGTCCAAGAAGAAATTAAACAGGAAATCTAAAAGTTATTGGAACTAATGAAAAAAGATATATCATACCAAAATCTGTGGGATACTGCAAAAGCCACTGGAAGCCCTTGGGGCCCCAGTACTAAGAGGAAAGTTTATTGCAATAAACACTTACATCAAAAGAATAGAAAGGCTTCAAATAAACAACCTAACACTGCACCTCAATGAACTAGAGAAACAACAACAATACAGTCCTAAAAGGATTAGATGGAAGGAAATAATTAAGATCAAGGCAGAACTGATGAAGTAGAGACCCAAAAAATGATACAAAAGATCAATGAAACAAAAGGTTGGTTTTTCAAGAATATAAATAAAAGACAAACCATTAGCTAGGTTAACAAGAAAAGACCCAAATAACAAAAACCAGAAATGAAAAGGGAGACATCACAACCAATGCTATAGAAATATGAAGAATCATTAGAGATTATAAACTGTATGCCAACAAATATGAAAACCTGGAGGAAATGGATATATTTCTGGACATGTACAAACTACCCAGACTGAACCAAGAAGAAATAGAAAACCCGAACATACAATGAGATTAAGGAGGTCATTATGTTGGATGAAATAAGCCAGGCACAGAAAGACAAATCCCATATGATCTCACTCATAAGTGGAATCTAAAAAAGCTGATCTCATAGAAGTAGAGAGTAGAATGGAGGACACCAGAGGCTGGAGTGGATGGCACATGGGGGCTGGTGTGGGAAGATGTTGGTCAAAGTATACATATACACAGTTAGACAGGAGGAATAAGTTCAAGATATCTATTGTACAGCATGGTGACTATACTTAATAAGGATATATTACATTCTTAAAAATGCTAAGAGAGTGAATGTTAAATGTTATCACCACAAAAATAATAACTATGTGAGCTGTTGCATTTCTTAATTAGCCAGATTAGACCATTCCACAATGTAGATATACTTCAAAACATCATGTTGTACATGAAAAATGCGTATTTTATATGTAATTTTAAAAAATAAATTTGAAACAATAAACTTTAAAATTTTGTATTTTATTTTCAATAACCCTAATGAAATTATGAAAAACCTTAAATTTGTCACGTTAGCTACAAACTCCTGGGTCCAACGTGCAAGAAAAGCCATGTACTTACCCACAGACCCAATTGTCCACTAATCAACTGTACATATCCCAAACTACTGCCAAAGATTGGAGTGGGGGAGGGTCACTATTTCAGGAGCAATCTCTATAAACCTGAGAGGCTCCAATTTTTGCTCTGTAACATACCTTGTTGCCTCCCCCTTCAAGGACTAAATCATGAAGCTTTTAATGAGCACCCCACACAAGAGGTAGTATTTCCCTCCTTCAAACTCTTATAGCACTCTGTTTAGAACACCATACTTCATTTACTGCTTACCACCTCTTTGTACTGGTGGCTGTTGCGAGGAATTCACAGATAGGTGCTCTACTACTACCACAACCAGCCCATTCATGGGCGTAAGGTGGACACTGAGTCACATATACACTTGTTACATCAGGTTTCCCAGCTTCTAACCGCAGTGTAGACAAGACGAATAGTTCATGCAATGCCAAATCTTGTCATACATTGGGCATGTCCCCACTCCTTCCTCTCTTGTGTCTTATCAAGCATTCCCAGCCCTAACCCCATTTACACAATGAACCTACTACCTACTGTCATTAAAATGTATTTCGCAGCATATATTCTACATATGCACAAACTTCTTCTGCCCCCTGGAAAGAGGTATGTGAAGGGGAAGAAGGATACTGGGAGAACTAAAGATTAGGCCCATGTCTTAATGCAATCAGCCAAACTTTAATAGATTTGAGTCATAGCCTAGGTGTGGTTTAGGTTCTAAAGACAGCATATCGGGTAAAAACTTCAAATTACCTTGAAAATTCTTGGCAAGGCACCTCATTATATAATGACATATTGTCTATTAGTAAGTCAGAGCTAGTTTTTCTTTCATACTTGAAACAGCTAATATTTACTTAGCATAGCACAAGCACCAATGAAGTAAGTGCCTGTACAGAGGCCTGTGGAACAAAGAAAAAAATGTACTTCTAAACACTAAACTTTTACACAGTAAGATTCTCATGGTTCATATTTTGTGTGCGTGTGTGTGTGTGTGTGTGTGTGTGTGTTTTGAGCATCTATGATTACATTCATATCAGCTAAATTCAAGATAAAAATATATACCAGTTTGCCCTGCACAGCCCCGTCTTATGCCCATTATTAGGCCCCTTTCATTCTCAAAACATATTCCAATTTGGACTATGAAGAATAAAACAGAATTTCTTTGTGGTGATGGGACAGTTCTGTATTTCGGTTGTGGTAGTACTTGTACAATCTATACGTGTGATTAAAAAAATCATAAACTGAACACAAAGACTTATAAAAAAGAATGAGTAATTGCAAAAACTGGTGAAATCCAAGTATGGTCTGTGGTCCGGTTAACCATATTATGCCAACATCAATTTCGTGTTTTGAATAACGTATTCTAGCTATAAAATGATACCAATGGAGTAAGTCAGGTGAGGTACAAATGACCTCTCTGTCCTATTTTTAAACTTCTTGTGACTCTTATCATTATTTCAAACTAAAATTTTTAAAAATGTATACTGCATTTTTGACAAGTAATTATATGATCTCATTTGTTAAATGTACATAGTCATTCTTAGTCTCCCTTTCTGGACTTCATAGTTATTTCATGCAACTTCCCTGAGTCAATGTGGCAAAACAGTTAAATGTACATCAAAAGTGCATGGTCTCATTCTGTAGTACAGATTTGAGTATGGCAGTATGAGAAAAAAAAAATTCTCACTGCCTCCCAACCTTGCATCTAAGTCAACCTATATGAGTAAATTCTGGAGAAGGAAATGTAGGTCCAAGTGATGTATGCCACTCTGGGCCCAGTTCATAAAACTCTTCTATGCAATCCCCTATACATTACCTACTTTTTCCAACTAGATGCCAAAACTTAGAGTGAATTTGGAAACGGGATGTTGAAGATGTCACAGCCTCCTCTAGCCTGACAGCATGGAACATACGCTCCCCACACCACAATGCCCAGTGAATTTTACATGAGCAAGAAAAAACGTTGGTTGTCTCACACTACTAAGATTTCAGGGTTTATCCATTATATAAACTAGTAATATCTTTAGTAACACGTGGAGAATATTAAAATAACCAGAAAACTGCATTTTAATAAATTTAAAATAAATGAAAAAAGAAAATCTGTATGAACAATAGTCCATTCTTGTAAATACATATATACACAGACACACAAATATACACTAACAGTTTCTTGGATAACTACATAGAAAGTAATACAAATCAAGAAATGGAATGTAGAACAAGAGCAAGTGTGGGCAAATAAGTAAGAAAGAGTTCAATTTGTGCATGCCATAGAGAATAAAATGGGAAGATGAAAATAAAAATTGGGAACTGGAGAAAGTTCTGGGAAGATGAGAATAAAAATTGGGAATTGGAGAAAGTTCTGGACTGCAGAGATGTGGAGGTCAGCAGAATAAATGAAAAGATTGAAATAAAGGCTTAGACGCCATCACTTAGAGGGGACAATATGGAAACAAATGACCTAGACAATGCCATATGTGTACCAAAGATCTAAAATAAATGGCTGTTCCCATTATTTCTGAGGGGGGTGGAGTAGGGGTGAGTACAAGAAACCTAGAATCAGATAATGTGAGATCTTAAGTAGGTTCAATAATGATCCACTCTGGAACCTTGGAAAGTTCAAATTCCACATTTTTCAATCTTTAAAATGGTGATAAGATTTCCTCTTCTTTGTGGAATCATCATAAGAATGCAATAAGATCATGGCTGTAAAGTTTAATCATAAAGTCCAAAATACAGAGGAGGAAAAAGAGATCCTTAAAGAGTGGGATTGTTAAGCAAACTGGCTCTCTTCCCCATGCTTGAGGGCCCCAGGTCTGACGTAGCTTCCAAGTAAAGACAAGTTAAACTATTGTAGCAAAGCAAATGGAAAGTTCATTTTAGGTTCAGATCAGGTAGAAAAAATACAAATATGAAGAAAAAGGAGAAGAAAAATGGTTAAAAGACAGAATGATGTAAACACTTGCTCAAGATGAGACAAGTGAGTTTTTATTCAACAATGAAAAGCCTAGTTTAGCAGAAGGAACAAGGATCTGAGATGTTTGGGTCTTAGTATGAACATGGTATGAGAGAGTATCATTTAAAGCAGAGTTAAGTTTCTGGGGCCGGCCCGGTGGTGCGCCGCTTGAGAAGCGCAGCGGCGCTCCCGACGAGGGTTCAGATCCCACATACAGACCGGCCGCTCACTGGCTGAGTGAGGTGCGGGGGCAACACCGAGGGTTGCGATCCCGTTGCCGGTCCCGGTCCGGTACGGGCGCGACACTGAGGGTTGCGATCCGTTGCCGGTCACGAAAAAAGAAAAAAAAAAAAAAAAAAGGAAAAGGAAAAAAAAAATAAAGCAGAGTTAAGTTTCAAAGACAGAATACGTAATAAATTAGTAATTTAACAGATGGAGACAGAATATTCAATTTAAAATTTTTTAATTATACCTCCTGAGGGTCACCTGAGATTAACAGAGGAAAACCTTCCTAGCAGGTTACTGCAAACCCATTCCTAATTCAACTACACACCTCCATTTCATCTGCTTTACTTATTGGACAATTACGTGATATTTCATTTGAATTCAAAAGTTTTATGATGTGAACAAAAAGAGGTCTGGAATAATATTTAAGTATCAATATATCTACTGGGAAAAATTATGTAAAAATTCCACATGTTGCCATCATAGACAGAAGGGGATTTTCCTTTTACAAATGACTCTTTCCAGAGCTCCCTTCATGTCTCTGTTCCGCAGACTGTAGATGAAGGGGTTCAGCATGGGGGTCACCACAGTGTACATCATAGCCATGACAGTCTCCTTCACAGTAGAATTGTTAGCTGATGGGCATAAGTAGAGACCAATAACCGTCCCATAGAACAGGGACACCACAGAGAGGTGGGAGCCACAAAGCCATGACAGTCTCCTTCACAGTAGAATTGTTAGCTGATGGGCATAAGTAGAGACCTATAATTGTCCCATAGAACAAGGACACCACAGAGAGGTGGGAGCCACAGGTGGAGAAGGCCTTATGGATACCCCTAGCAGAAGGGACCTTGAGGATGGAGGTGACAATTCGTGCATAGGACACAATGATGAGTAAGAATGGGATGACGAGAATGAGACCTCCCATGATAAATATCACCAACTCATTAACTCGAGTGTCAGAGCAGGCCAGCTTCAGCAGAGCAGACATATCACAGAAAAAGTGGGAGATCACGTTGTCTGCACAAAAAGACAATCTGGCCATGAGCAGAGTGTGCAACAAGGCATGGAACGTAGACACAATGATGAGTAAGAATGGGATGACGAGAATGAGACCTCCCATGATAAATATCACCAATTCATTAACTCGAGTGTCAGAGCAGGCCAGCTTCAGCAGAGCAGACATATCACAGAAAAAGTGGGGGATCACGTTGTCTGCACAAAAAGACAATCTGGCCATGAGCAGAGTGTGCAACAAGGCATGGAACGTGGTCAGCACCCAGGACAGCACCACCAGGCAGAGACAGAGACTGGGGCTCATGATGGCGGTGTAATGCAGGGGGAAGCAGATGGCCACATAGCGGTCATAGGCCATGGCCACAAGGAGGAAGCTCTCCAGGTCTCCGAAAAACAGGAAGAAGTACATTTGGGTCAGGCAGGCTGCGTAAGGGATGGATGGGACTTGGATCTGCATGTTCTGCAACAATTTAGGAATGGTCACAGAAGACATGCAGAGGTCAGAGAAGGACAAGTTGCTTAGAAAGAAATACATGGGCGTGTGGAGATGGGAGTCCAGTCGAATGAGGACAATGATGAGGAGGTTCCCCAGGACAGTGGTGAGATACATGACCAGCGGAAGCAGATGGCCACATAGCGGTCATAGGCCATGGCCACAAGGAGGAAGCTCTCCAGGTCTGCAAAAAACAGGAAGAAGTACATTTGGGTCAGGCAGGCTGCGTAAGGGATGGATGGGACTTGGCTCTGCATGATCTGCAGCAGTTTGGGCATTGTGACTGAGGAAAAGCAGAGGTCAGAGAAGGACAAGTTGCTGAGAAACAAATACATGGGCGTGTGGAGATGGGAATCCAGTCGAATGAGGACAATGATAAGAAGGTTCCCCAGGATGGTGGTGAGATACATGGTCAGCAACAGGGCATAGAACATGTTTTGTTGCTCTGGCTGGATGGGCAGGCCCAAAAGGAGGAATTCTGAGATGATAGTTTGGTTCCTTCCTGTCATGCTCTGTCTCCAGTATTTTTAAGAGAAAATAATGGGTCCCTTAAAAACCTGAAAAAAAAAAAGAATCATACTCATATTTCTGTGATACACAGATAATTGAAGAACCCTTAACCATAACAACGATCTCTATAATCAATAAATGTAAGCCACTTTTTAGACTTACTCTCATTAGATGTGACAATATTGAATTTCTTTTCCTTCTATATTCCTAAAACACTCTCATCTATTAACTTCTGTATGATCACACTGGTTTTCCTGATACTTCCTTGGCCATTCATTCTCAAGAACTGTAATTAGTTTCTTCTCTAACAGTATCTTATATTGGTGTTCCTGGGCTTTTTCCTGAACCATGTTCTCTTGTAACTCTACATACAGAGCCCTGAAAGAGCTCACACCTATTCCCATGGCATTGATTATGGTCTAAACCTCATGGGTAAACTTCTCTATCACCTTCAGTTCTGTCTTACCAATTGTTTACTGATTATCTCCCCATGGGTATATCACAACCATCTTCAGCTCAACAGATCCCAAATGAAACTCATGATCTCACTTTGCCCCTCTCTCCCAATCCACTCCTCCAGTCTCTCATATCTCAGTAAAAGGAATCCAGGCTGAAAGCACAAACCTGAGAGTTTTGTTCATTCATTCATTTCTCTCACCATCAACACCTAATCTAGCAAGTCTTAAAATATCTGTGACTTCATTCTTTCTAATTCATCCACTGCTTATCCCAACTACCACCACCTTAGTCCAGGCTGACATCCTGCCTGCACTATTGGAACAGCCTCTTAATTCATCTCCCTGCTTCCATGCTCACTCTGCTTCAATCCCTTCATACTGTGGCATTCTAAGATAAAAATCTCATTATTATTTTTCTGCCTAAACTCTTCATGGATTCTCACTGTTCTTAAGATAAAGGCAAAATTGTTTTCAAGGGCACAAAACTGCTTCATGACCTGACATTGCCTATCTCCACAGCCTCATCTGGCCCCACAGTGACTCTTGCAGTCCTCTCTCCCACAATGCGGGACTTTAAGTCACAAATTCTCGTCTGCAGCTTTTCACACTTGCTGTCCCTCCTGCTCAGCACCTTTTTCCCCTGCTCCCTCTTCTCATGGCTTTCCCCCACTTATTCTTCAGGTATATTATTACATGTCACTTGCTCAGATAAACCTTCCTTGTCTCTACAGACTGAGACCTGCTGCTATTTCCACAGCATCCTGCACTCATCAAATAGCACTCTATGACCTTGATTACTAGTTTATAGCTAAACTTCCCTACCAGACTGTAAATTCCATGCAGAAAAGGCCAAGTTTGCCATCATGACTGTAGCAGGGCCAGCACCTGGCCTGGTGCCTGGGTGTGGCCAACATTTCATTAATATTTGTTGGCTGTCCTTCAGGCTGAGACATGGATTCCTCAAACTTTAAAGGCAGCAAATTCTCATTTAAATTAGAATAACTACTACTAAATCCCCTCAGAGTAAAAACTCACTATCTTTAACCATTTAGCCCTAGCTTTTGACACTTTGTTACATAATTCCTGGATGTAACTGCAGATCCCTGGAAACAATTAAACCACCCAACCACACTACATCTTATTCAGACAACCCAACATACATGTTTATGCTCTCACTTTGTTCCTTGTGTTGATATCCGTGATTGAAGTGATCCCGACATGTAAAAATAAAGCCAGTAGATAAGTTCATTAACTTGGGAAGAAAATAATGGAATAAACATAATTTTTACCCTTGAGATCTCACTCTGATTCTTCTCCAGATTTCCATACCTCATAGCGCTGCAGAGCAAAGAAAGCTTGAAGAGAGGCATTAAGGCATATGGGAAATTCCTTCCCTAAAAAGACATAACTGAGTTCAACTGCTAGGATTTTTACCCTGCTGATGCTATTTAATCTAGCAACTTAGTAGTCTTTTACATTCGGACATAACGTGATAGTGTTGCAGTAGGGAAGAGCATCAACTGGAATTTTATACACCTGATTTCTCAGAATGTTGCTTCCCTGGGAAATAAGTGGGACCCATCTCTGGTATCGTGTCTTATTAGAAATCACAAACCAGAGAAACATCACTTGTAGATGCTGCCACTGATCAGGGAAATGATATCAGCTTCTCAGTTAATAATACCTGACACCTTTTCACCTGGTAAATCCATAGTTTTCAGTCTGGCCTACACATAAGAATCACAAACGGCAGTGTATTTAAATTTTTATTTACATAAGAAAACCACCACCTGGTGACCCTGTTAAATGCTGGTTTTGATTCCGTAGGTCTGGTGCAGGGGCTAAAATTCTACATTTTAAAAGTTCAGATTTTACATTTGGTAATGCCAACTCTAACAGTCTGTGGACCACACTTTGAGTAGTAAGGACATACATTTTTAAAATTCAGATTATTGTGCCATCCCCCAATAAATGTAATCAGAATCTCTGGGAGTGTTTTAAAGCTCCTTAATTCAAATATATAACCAATGGTAAAGAATCTCTGTATTAAATGCCTATCTCACAGAAATGTCGTTATGTTGAAATGACACATCCTGTGAGGGTACAATGCATAGTAATATTAATGAACACTATTATTAGTCATAAAAAGATTTTAAGCAGTGAACATTAATCAAAATATTTCGGGGATGTGGCAGAGTTTTGGCAGGCAGAGAGGTGGAGAAGAGGAAAGTTATATCTGAAAAAGAATCCTGCAGAACATCACACAACCAAGGAAAACAAGACCCTTGGGCTAGTAAGACACTAAGGCACCAACTCATTCACCCCCCTGCCCAACTTACCCAGTGTGTTTGAGAGTGACTCAAGAGCCCAGACCCAAGACCCTGCTCCCTTTACTCATTATAGACATGTGAAGTAACAGCCTCTGTAGTCATCACCTATGTCTGTCTGCACCATCTCTTCTCATATCTCCCATTCTGCCCATCCCTGGGCCCAAGGGGCTCTGCATCCCGGAGGAGTTTAGATCCTGGAGGAACTCATTAAAAACAAAGTAATTACCTAGGACCTGTCTAGGACAAATTGTCGCAGAGTCCTGCAGTGGTGAATGATTACTGTCACTGATCACACCTGACTATACTTTGGGGGGTCAAGAGGATGGAGAAGCTCATGGATGGATGCTTAGTCATTGCCTGTTTAGGGAATGGACTGTGTAGCTGGAGCCTACATTTGGGGAGGTGAAGAATGGTTGGAAAAGCCATAAAAGCAAGGAGAAACCACACTGTAAATCTCCTAAAATTTCTTAAGAGTATGTAAGAGTTTAGGCTTTATCCTGTGGACAGGAAGCCATCAGTGATATCTCAGTAAAGTACCACAATGAAAGACATATTTTGGAAATATTCCAAGGATGGCAGAATCTCTCACTACAACCCAGCTCCCTATAAACATACCCCAGTGGGGAGATAAAACTGCCACTAACAAAGATCCCACTTCTACGATCCAACCATCTGCAGATATACAGAAAAGACAGGAATAGGAGAAAAGATGAATTCTCCCAGATAATGTTCAATTCTTCCCCTCCCCTGCCCAAAAAAAAGAAAAAGGAAGACCAGATTTGCATCCCATTATTCCTAGTTTCTAACCTCTCTAGGAAAACCTTAATAACATCCAGACACCACCATCATCCCTACCACTCTGTATGTCAGACTACCTCCTAGTGCCAGCTTTTGCTTACCCTGCAATTATCAGGAGTACATAGTCACATTTATAACTCCTTCTACCACACTTATTCCATGTTCCCTTTTTCATCACTTCAGCTCGATTCAATCTTAAATCCTTGGAAATCTGAATCCTCAGAGTTACTGCCTTCACTGAATTGCTATAATAGTTTTCCATTAACTTTTAGTAAATGACACCCAAAAGAATCTCCTGAGTGTCAGACATGATCTTTCCTTTCTTCATCCTATAGATAAACACAATTCTATTGCTAAATGGAATCAAATTACTTCAAGCAATGGGTAACCCCCTGGATTGTCTGTTGGTTCAATGACAAATGAAGCCAAAATTGCCAAGTGGCAGTCTCAACTTCCACTAGAATGGAACCACTGAAGCATTTCTTGTAGAAGCATTCCTTCCTTGGGAATTGTATCAGACTCTTGTGCACCACTTCAAATTCTATCAGCCATCATCTCTTATTCCAGCCACAGCTTCAGTAACCAGTTTTGCATGGACTTCAACGAGCTTCACGTGGATACAGTCTGAGATTATTACCTCAGACCTTCTCTCCCTAATTCTTGTGTCCTGCCATATGGTTTCTCTGATTCCATGAAGTAGAATATCATGGAAAACCAGCTCAATACTCATATGAACACAACCTGAAAGCACAAGGGATTTAATGCTCAAAGGGTCAATCCTTAACTACAGATGCTGGAAGCTGACGGATATATGCCTCGGTCACTCCTCGGGTTCACCAACTCAATAAGCCACCCTAGTATTGGGTATCCCTTTTTCCCTATTTAACATCCCTTTATCTCTCCCTCCTCTCTATGAGATAAAATTCTCAAATAAACTACTTACAAATAAGACTCTGTCCCAGTCTCTGCTTTTTTGGTAACCTAGGCTGTGACAGAAAGTAAGATCTGTAAACCCCCCAAAATTGTGGGGATAAGAAGCAAAAATTCTGTGACTGCATTATTTGGTCTAATAATGAGAGAAGTCAGTCCTGACACTACCCCTTGATTCCCAGACTCATGAATCATGGCTATGGGAAAAATAGCACCATATAATGGGTTCCTGGTTCAAAGCACATACCTAATCTGTAGAGTACACCAACCTTTCTGGTACTTCTAATATTTGTTACTTTGTTAGCTGCTTTGTCTCCAGCACTTTCAACAGGGCTTAATTAATAGTGCTGATAGTGGGCACCCTTTTCTTATTCCTGGTCATAGAAATGCCTCTAGTATTTCCTCCTTTAGCCTGATGCTGGTTTTTGGGCTGACTCAGATGTATTATTATCCCATGTTAAAGAAGTTTCTATCTATTCCTATTATATCAAGCACTTTTTATCTGAAATGCTTGTTAAATTTTAGCAAATACACAATTTTAGTAAAAACAGAGAAATTATTTTTCAAAAACTCTTTCCACATTTCAAATGATTTAAATACTTTAATTCAACAAATAAAATACAGAAAAACAACAGCCATAAAATCACAAAGATGGTAAACTAAAAGAAACAGAGAAATGCTACAATTTATACTAAACTTCCTTTATCGCTATTTAAATTTCATTGGTTACATTAGTATAATACCTCATCTCAACATCAGCAATTTTAACAAATTCTTGGAAAGTTTTTTGCTCAGAAACAGATGCCGGTCTGACAGAAACACATTTGAAAATGTTCTTTTTCTGGTCATAGTTTCCAACACACCTATGAACTCGGCCTCTAATCAGCCTTGGAAGTTCACGATCCTGTTTTTCAAAAAATAAATAGCAAATCATTATTACTTCAACTGAATTTCAATTTTTAAAGCTAATAATATGACAACTAAATATGAATCACTCCAAAATGCTGTAATTCTCTCATCTTAGTCACAGGCCCATTGCTGACAAGACTATAATAGCTAAGCATATATATGGGTGTTCTGTCACAGACGAAAGACCCTCACTTGGGTAGAGCTTCTTAAAAGCTGGCAAGTTGCTGTTTCTTAAAAGACTAAATAATTCACAATGTAATGGCATGTGAATTATCCATTCTTTTATCACACTGCCATAGTTCCCCTTTCAGTAGATGGCAGACTAGGTAGTTCAAACCAACTCTCCAGTTGAGAACAACTAGAATAGCTGGATGAAATATTTTGTTAGAAATCTCCTTGTAGGCATTATAGAAATATCAAGGCAGTGAGGAATTACAGAGACTTCCATCTGGGAGAGTATGGGAGTCCAGCATGGGCCTTACTTGGGGGGTGCTTTCCCCTGAGCTATCTGCCAGTTACAGAAAGGCAGCTGAGAGTCTAAGAAACTGAGCAGAGCTTTTGACAGACCTACAGAGCTGGGAGAATAAAAAACAGAGTCTGAAGACTCCCAGGGAAAAGAGATTCTGATAACCACCCCCAGCCCTACCCCAGCCATAGGGCTGGGACCCAAAAGGGTTATGCCTTTAGGAAACTGTTAAACCAGAAAAAGATCAGCAATCTCTCAATCATGAATAAAATTAAAGCATTCTAAAACTGCTTTCACTAAAAGGTCAGAAGAAGCACTAACTATAAGGGAAAGACTGATTGATAAAAAAAAAAACTATATTAAAATGAAGAACTTTTGTTTATCAAAAGCCACCATTAAGAGTGAAAAAGCAAACCACAAAGTATGAGAAAATATTTGCAATACATATAATGGACAAAGAACTTGTACCCTCCTACAAATCAAGAAAAAAAAAAAGACAAATAACTCAATAGAAAAAAAGAGCAAAAAGCCTGAACAGACTTCACAAAAAAAGATATCTAAGTGGCCAGTAAACATATGAAAGGTTGTGCAACCTCATTATTCACCAGGGAATTGTAGAGAAATGAGATAACACTGATAACCTGTCAGAACGGCTAAAATAAAAAAAGACTGACAATACTAAGTGTTGATGAAAATGCAGAGAAACTACACTAAGCTACACCGCTCATGAACTGATACAATCCTTTAGAAAAATCTTTGGCAATAACTACTGTATTAGAACATATGCATGCTCTATGATCCAGCAATTTCACTTCTAGGTATATACCAAGCAGAAATGCATTCATATGCATAAGAAACATACTTAAGAATGTTCATAGAATATTATGCATAACAACAAAAAATACAGAAATAACCCAAATGCCCACCAATAATTAAATGGAAAACCAAATTGCAGTATTCATACAACAGAATATTACCTATGGCTATACAAATGAATTAACTATCGCTACATGCAACAACAAAGATGAATCTTACAAACATTGTATCAAGTAAAAGAAACAACATTAAAAAAGGTATACTTACTGTATGATACTATTTAAATAAAGTTGAAAAACAGGCAGAATTAATTTATGACATTAAAAGTCATGATAGTGGTTTCTTTCAGGTAGGAGACAAGTGGTAGTGAATGGGAGGAGGCACAAGAGGGTTTCAGGGGTGATAGCAATGTTCTATTTCTTAACCTGGATAACATTTGTGATTCCTTATGGAGTTGTATAGTTATGATTTGTTCACTTTTCTTTATACGTTATACTTCAATAACAATGCTTTTTAAAAAACATTTTGACTAGAGGATAATAATAAGCACTCAAAATATTATAGAGATTAGCATGACAATTACTATTTCTTGATCACCTACATGTCAGGCACTGCACATTCATGTTTTGTAATTTAATCTCCACAACAACCTTTCAAAGTAGGAATTTATCTACCCATTTACAGATAAAAAAAACCCTGCAGCTCAGGTAGTTTAAGCAGCTTACTTAGATCATAAAGCTGGTAAATGGTAAACACTAGTCCAAGTCTGATTTCAGAATTGAGGCCAATTTCAGAATTAAGGCCAAACTCTTTTACAAAAGTATGTAGGTCTTCTAAGGTCTTCAGCCTCCAGATCTCTAGCTTTCTTTGTTACCAAGCCTCTTTCTTAAATCCCAGCCCTCACTCTTCTTTCCCCAATTTCAGAACCACTACCCTGACCTGTATCACTTACTAACTTAACACTCTGGTAACTATAAACTACCTGTAGTTCCCTGAACAAGTCAGGCTCTCTCTTAGCTTCATTTTTTGCATATGCTGCTCCCTCACCTTAGAATGCACTCTTTCTCACATCTTTCCCTCCCAATACACTTTGGCTTAGCTGATTCTTATTAGTCCTTTAAAGATTAAGATAAGATAGGTTACTGCCTTCTCTGAAAATCTTTCCTTGGCCGGCCCGGTGGCGCACTGCTACAGTGCACCGCTTGGGAAGCACAGCGGCGCTCCCGACGAGGGTTCAGATTCCCACATACAGACCGGCCGCTCACTGGCTGGGCGAGGTGCGGGTGTTTGGTGCGGGCGCGACACTGAGGGTTGCGATCCATTGCCGGTCACGAAAAAAGACAAAAAAAAAAAAGAAAATCTTTCCTTGATCTGTCCCAACCTTCCTATCTCCTTCTATAGCACCCTGCACATATCTCTATCATACCATTTATTATACCACAGTGTAACATTTATGTACCTGTCTTTCTATCCAAGATCTTAAACTCTTTGAAAGAAAGATCCATAAACCACTTATATTCCACTTTATACCCTTTGCACCCAGCCTGGCACATAGCAGACTCTCCACATGAGTTAAACAAATGAACAATTTTAACATCAGAACTAAAACTAAACAAAATGTTGAAAAGTACTATTAAATTGTTAACAGAATTTCTATTACAACAGAATCACAGCCTTCATTTTTACATTTTATTGGCACTGGCTTCTCAAAGAATACTTTAAAATACTCACGATTTCATAAAATACACAGGGCAGAGTATTTTTCCCATCTCTCATAAGAAAAGTCTTTGAATAATATGGGCCAGGTGTCACAGCGGAATCAAGAACAGCTAAGCAACATTGAAATGGGGGGGAAATCAATGTTGGTAAAATGCAAATAAAATTTAACAAAGAGAAAAGGACATTGAAATAACTGTTCCCTCACCAGCTTCTCAGTTATATTTATACAGTAATAAAGAATAAATTTTAAGAAGGAAAAGTATTTCTGAAACAATTTTGTACTAGAGAAAACAAAATTTATGACCCTCTCCAACTTAGGAACAGATTATATGTCAAGTTCATACAACTGACAATAATGGGCCATCTGAAGCTTTTCCTTAGAATGTATTCTATAAAGCAGTTAAATCCCCAGACCAGTCTAAAACAGTATTATAATAAAATACACACATATAACCAGTAAGCATCACAGTTTAATGGAGAAAAACACTGACTTAGAATCAGAAGTCATGCATTCTAGTCCAGTTCTTCTACTTATTAGTATTTTGTGATATTGAGCAATTTTGGTTTTTAATTTATTTTTACTGTATACATTTAACATGTACAACATATGTTTCAATATACATATACATAATGAAATCATTACTACAGGCAAGCAAATTAATTTACCCATAACCTTCCATAGTTACCTCTTTTTTGTATGTGGCAAAAGTACTTATAATCTACTCTTAGCAAATTTTCAATATGCAATACAATGATATTACCATAGTCCTCTTTCAGTACATTAAATCTCTAGACTTATTCATCCTATCTAACTGCAAGTTTGTACCCTATGAGGTATCTCTCTCCATTTCCTCCCCCCTCAGCAAACTGTTTAACCTCTTTCAAATCTGTCTCTTCATCTATAAAATGCAAATAGTAATTCATTTTTATCTCAAGAAATTAGTATCAAATAACAGCATTACTCATTCCTTCAGTAACCATCTAGTGAGTACTGGTAGTAGACATTTGCTATTTTGAGGCCAGCCTCCATTTCCCCTAATAAAACCTGGATCTTCTTTTAGGAAACCACTCCTATTCCATTCTTAGCCATGTGATTTGGATGGGATTTGTCCCAATCCCTAGATCCAGGAGTGACTCATGATTGACTTAAATCCATCAGTGTATTTCATTCATTCCTCAGCTACACAGTTCAGGATTTCAGTGATGAGCATGTTACCCAGTCAGAAATGATAATATACAAAGAGTCATTCATTAGTGCAACCAGAAGAAACTTCTTTAAGAAAGTGACAGTGTGGTATATGGATGCATGGCCTAGAGAATTTTGATAATCATCTCACTACCGTAAGGGGGGAGTCAGAAGCTGCTGGAAAGAACAGTATAGAGCCTTATACTGTTGACAGGACTGAAAGATGAAGATAAACCATTGTACCATCTTTAGAGCAGCTGGATCAAGCCTTGCCTGATATCAGAAACCTAGCAACTTTTCAGTTCTGTGAATAATTCCCTATTATTATTTAAGCAGCTAAATTTATTTTGTCACTTGCAACTGAAAGGGACTTCCTATATACCAGGCACTGTGTTAGGCATGAAAGTTGAATAAACGAGTTTATTCAAGTGTTAGATCACACCCTTTTTGTCCTATCACATGGTTGGTTGTCCATACTTCAATCAAGCCTATGTAATGAAGTTTCCATAAAAACCCAAGAGCACAGAACCATGAAAGCTAACCATCACATATAAAAGCACAAGCCTCTTCATCTCTTTATAAGAATGCCTATTTCTCTCTATGTTGGGTAACTGTGACATTTTAAAGAGCATTTTTCTGGAGTGAACCTGAACAGGAAACCAAAGAGAACCAAGGGAAAATGGATGGAACTAGCATGTCCTTTTAATGAGCTCAGGAAATTTTTTATATTTTTATTGCACAAATGACGTAAGATCCAGAGGCATGCCAGAGGCACTAAAAAAAAATTAGTGAGAGGTCCAAAGGGTGTAAGATCTTTAAAAAAAGATGTTCTAGGTGTGACAGTATTATTCTAGCTCTGACAGAAAACTGACATGGAATAGAATACCATCTACTACTGCAGTTACATAGCTACTGGCAAGAGATGAATAAAATAAGAGCTAGGTCAAGCTTCAACATGGAGTAGAAATAGCCATCCCAATCAGCTAAGAAATACGGTTCAAGCAAAATTAGTAGGACGTGCAGAAGAAGACCTGTAGAGTAGAGGGACTTCCAGATGCCAGAGGCATGGAAACCTCCAAAAAGACAAAATGTCAACTGAAAAAAGCCAGCAGATTACAAAAAAAAAAAAAAAATGGTATTCTTTCAGGAGCAGAGAAGTAGCTATCACATACAAGGCCCAGCAGGACAGGAACAAGAGCCTATGGAAAATTGTTGCAAGGATATATAATACAGGTCAAGGGCCAGAGGTGATCGTTCAAGGGCCCAGGTAATCAGGACATTCTTGGGGGGGAGGGGAGAGAGGGAGGAGGGCGGGAGGTGTCGGTGAAGGGCCATAATAATCATATACATTGTATATTGACAAAATAAAAATTTAAAAAAATAAATAAATAAAAATAAAAATAAAAAAAAGAAAAGAAAAAAGAAATTATAAAGCAGGACCCTTTGGCATTAAAGATGGACAGGCCATATGAGAAGGAATGTGGGTAACTTTAAGGAGCTGAAAGAGGCCCCAGTTCACAGCCAGAAAGGAAACAGGGTCTTCAGTTCTACAGCTGCAAGGAGCTGGATTCTGCCAACAACCTGAGTGAGTTTGGAAGTGGATTATTTCCCAGAGCCTCCGACAAGAGCACAGCCCAGCCAACACTTTGATGTCAGTCTTGTGATACCCTGAGTATAGAACCCAGTCAAACCCACCCAGACTTCTGACCTGCAGAACTTGGAGTTAAGAAATGATGTTGTTTTCAGTCATTACATTTCTGATGACTTGTTATGCAGAAACAGAAAACTAACACAGCACACTTTACTCAAAGTCTGCATCTCCACAGAATCCAATGTCATCTTATATAACATGCTTTGTCCTTAGTGATGACCAAGAGCGAAACTGGAATAATTTTTAGGTGAAAGTTAAATACATGAAACAAGTACACTGTATCTATATATACACACATTTATATGTATATTAAATTTTAAATATATGAATATAAATAAGTATAAATATAAATGTGTGTATGTGTATGTATATATCAGGACAAAAGACAAAGAAGTAGGATATATCAGTCTCCAGTTGCTGCTGTAACAAATTATCACAAACTTAGTAGCTCGCTTAAAACAACAAAAAAGTATTATCTTACAGTTCTGGAGGTTAGAAGTCTAAAATGGGTTAACAGGTCTGTGTTCCTTTCAGAGGCTCTACAATAGAATCTATTTGCTTGACTTTTTCAGCTTATAGACACTGCCTGCATTCTTTGGCTCATGGTCCCTTCCTCCATCTTCAAAGTAAGCAGGGTAGCATCTTTCAGTCTCTCTCTCTGACACTAATCTTCCTGATTCCCCTTTATAAGAACCCTTGAGATTACACTGGGCCAACCCAGATATTCCAGGGTGGGCCCATTCCGAGATCCTTAACTTAATCACATCTGCAAAGTTCCTTCTGCCATATAAGGTAACATTCATAGTGTGATATGATATGTATATTTTGGTTTTCATCCATGGTTCCTGGTTTGTTCTAAACTTCCCTGCCTTTCTATCTTGGGCTGGCCACAAAAAAAAATTATCTGATCTATTTGCCTGATTGTAGGTGATAAGGTCCCTATTTCAGAAGGGATCTCACCCCAAACCCAAGAGGAAGAAATGTTGCACAGAGAGGCTGAAAAGAATATGAACAAACAGGCCATGCTTAGTTTCCCCATCCAGTCTGTTAGTGTTAGATCACACCCTTTTTGTCCTATCACATGGTTGGTTGTCCATACTTCAATCAAGCCTATGTAATGAAGTTTCCATAAAAACCCAAGAGCACAGAGTTCAAAAACCTTCTGAATAGTTTAACATGTGGAGGTTCCTGGTGGGTGGCACACACAGGGAGGGTATGGAAGCTCCACGCCCCTTCCCCCATAACTCACCCTAAGCATCTCTTCATTTGTATCATTTGTAATATCCTTTATAATAAACTGATAAAAGTGTTTCTCTGAGTTCTTTGAGCCATTCTAGCAAATTAATCTAGCCTAAAGAGGAAGGAGGGGGGCGTGGGAACTCTGATTTATAACTGATCAGTCAGAAGTTCCAGAAGCCTAGACTTGTGACCAGCATCTGAAGTGGGGAATGGTCTTGGAGACTGAGTTCTCCACCTCTGGGATCTGACACTATCTCCTAGAAGATAATGTTGGAATTGAATTAGAGGGCACCCAGCTGGTGTCCACTGGAGAAATGCTTGCATGTTTGCTGGTGGGGAGAAATCTCCACACATTTGGTCACAGAAGTCTGTATTCTGTGTTGATGATTGTGCTGTGAGAGCAGAGGAAAAACAGCTTGTGTGTTTTTCCTCTAACACGCAGGTTTTGGGAATTAGGATGTAGATATCTTTGGAGGCCATTACTCTGTCTGCCACATGAACCACTATTAAAACTGAGTTACTACAGTTCTTTGAATATTCTCAGGGAGCAGCAAAAACAAGACTATTTTACTTGGAAGGAAAAGGACTGGTTAGGGGTAGAAGTTGAGGCAATGAAGAGATAAATCAGTCTGCAAAATAAATTCAAAGATATCTTCTTTGGACAGGTGTGTGTGTGCATGTGTGTGTGTGTTTTAAGATTTTTTTTATTTCCTCCGACTAAACTGGAGGAAAATAAAGGAGATAGGGATGAGATTATATTCCAAAAGAGTAGACCCTGGCACAGGCTAAATAAAAAAACAATCAGTAAGAAATAGTCAATGAACTTTATCAAGTGATGCCTAAAATCCAATTTAAAGATGTTTCCTAGTCTATAAGTAATTCTACATTCCCATCACCCACATACCAAACCTTCTGTGTAACTGTATTAACCACTAATAAGTCAGTGTCAACATTGTATTAGCACTGTCTTGGGGTAATAAGGGAGAAACACATCCACATTAGGGGTGGAATTAAGTTTGACCTAAAATTGCATGGAAAAATGGCAATAAGAGGTGATTAAGGAGAAGGTCGGAGTAGGGAATAAAAACAAACAAAAATGATGGACTTGAAGAAATAGAAACTTTCATGGAATTTTCAGAAACATTGACAGGCTGACTTTCCTTCAGCTAATGTGGGATATTTTATTTTATTTTATTTTATATGCATATTAAAGGAAAGGATGACCTCATACATGGGCAAAGTCGGGTCATTTGGTTTTAATAAGGAATAATTGAAATAACTTAAAATGTTTAATCTAGAAAACAGCCTTATAGAGGGCACAGTACCTGAAGGGCTGTCATATTAAAGATAGATTAGATTTCTCTAAGATCTCATGTGAGGTAGAACAGTTTGCAAGATCTGAAACTTCAATAATTGCACACTTTTATGATTACACACTTTTTGTGGTATTCATCCATGAATTAAATAAATATTTCATAGGGATATGGTAGGAGAGATTCAAGCATGAAATGTGTGATTTAAGGTCCTTTCCAACCCTGTTACTCATGGATATATGATTTATTACCACTCTAAGTCAGTCCTATAGACAAAGGACAGGGATAGAAAGATTCTCCTCATTTAAAGTATGCATCATACTAAAAAATAAAAGAATAAAACCTGAATTACTAGCAAAAATTATACATATTAGCAAAAATTATAGTTTTACAAGAGAGCTGATGAGAATGTGAGGATAAAAGAACTATAAACTGCATTGGAAGGCAATCTGCTAAAATGTGATAAAATTGAAAATGCAGATCCACTACTTACTAGCAATTCCACTTCTAGGTACTTATCCTAAAGAAACACTTATGCATGTATAAAAGAAGTCATTAACTAAGACACTTATCACAGTATTGCTTGTAAAACAAAAAATTGAAAACAACTTAAATGTTAATAAGCATATGAATGTACAAATCAGGATATGTTCCTAAAATTAGATAGTATACAGCCATGAAAAGTAACTAGATCTGCATGAATCACTGCACCTAAATCTCAAAAACATAATACTAGGTAAAAATGCAAACTATGTATTTTGAAAATACAAAAAACAATAATATATAGAAATTTATGGAATCATATGTATATTGTAAAATTATAAAAGCCTGGACAAGAAAGACACTACAATGGTTATCTTTAGAGAGCAAAATGAATGGGGGCTTCAAATATATCCATAACATGGGTATATGGATATTGATTATTTATATTCTTCAAATATTTCTGGATGTTTGGATTATTTCAAAGTTTAAGTTAAATATTATTTATTTTATTTAAACTATGGAATGAAATATGTTTTGAATCTCTACTTCTTGTTTATCTCTTAACTCTAGGTAAAATCAAATTCCAGGAACATCCTACAAAACTCTTCTCCTTTTAAATATTAATTTAGAAAACAGATTAATTGTGGGGTGTTTACTCATATCAGCAAAAGATTTTTAGCAAATGCTCTTTCAGAGTATTTAAAATATGATTTAATTTATATACAAAATTACTACTGGATTTAGTGTAATATAGTATAAAGAACACTAGATTGAGAATAAGGAGTCTTGAATCCTAGATGCATTTCTGCTGCTTGGCTAGCTTTGTGATTTTAGCCAAGTCTATTTTAATTATTTGCCCCACTTCCTCACCCACCTCAAGGGGTTGGGTTAGCTTACTTGTACTAGTCTTTCTAGTTTTAATATTATGAATCAGAAGAAGACTACCTTAAATAACCAAATACTAAATTCACACAAATCAATCAGACCTAGAACTAAAAAAAAAGCCTAATAAACTATAACCCCTTTTGAAAAACCTTATTTTTCTTCAAGATCCCATAGGTATTTCTATTGACATTAAAAACTGTTGTCCAAATAGTGTTACTGAAGAATTTTTTAAGTGTTATACCTACCCAGTACTTCAAAAAGAAGTATGGTTTTCTGTGCATGTTTACGCCAATACTTCATGCTTTCAATAACTGCAGAAATAATTCTTAAGGAATTATCTTTCTCCTTAAATTGTAATTGATACAATGAGGATTCCTTTGGGGAAAAAATAGCATTAGAAAAATTTTTCATTTCTTCATTGCACTCTTTCACCTTCTATGTAAAGATTCTCAGCAAATGGGTAAAAAGAGCTACTGAAAATTTTAGTACAGTTACTTCCCTAAATTAAAGCCATCATTAATACATTATAGAAGGAGAAATCAGGATGCACTTGAAGACAATTAATTAAGAGAATTATTTATATGGGCACTCATATATTCATTCATTTGTTCATTCATTGAATATTCTTAAAGCATCATGGGCCAGATCCTGTGACAAAAGGGTGAGTAAAACTTACTTTCCTAAATGTGCTCACACTCTAGAATAAGAACCAGACACAGTCATTTATTCATTTGAAAAGTTTTACTGGGTACCTACTATGTGCCAAACATAGCTACTAAGGAAGAAATAGTGAATCAAACAGACAAGGTATCTGCCCTTGCAGATTTTCAGTTTAATGGGGGATTCATGAAATAAATAAAAATATAACGAAAAGAGGAACTGGTAAAGGGACATGAAAATCAACTACATTGTATATTAATGTTAAAATTTTAAAAATCAAAAAAATAAAATGGAATGTCAAGAATTGATATACTCTATGCATTTTAAAAAACAGGGTAAACGGAGGAGGAGAGAAAGAGGTTATTGTTCTAAACTGGTTGTTGTGTGAGGACAGAGGAAACGGTGAGTGTAAAGGCTTGAGGTGGAAATGTGCTTGGTATTTTTGAAGATCAACAAAAATACAGTATGTTAAGATATTAATTTTCAAGGGTGGGGGGACACTTTCCTATGTGAGAGCAGGGGTTGTAAGAAACATCTGATGTGACTTTTTTTTTCAAAATATGATTACTTTTCTCCCTCCTCCCCCTCCTAACCAAGATTCTAATATGCCTCCTGTTACAGCCATAGTGAGCCACTGTTACTAAGATGAATATGTCATATCATTCTTAGGTACAAGAAAACATAAGGTTGAGAAACACTGTGAAACATGCAATATTAGTCATATATCCAGCAAAAACAAAAAAAGAATTCCCTTGATGGCTTATTGAAAAGACTGTTTTTTCAGACATATGGGCAAAACAAACACAGAGTACTTAAGCACCCAAAGATTAACAATATTAAGAAGCTGTTTTCATTCCTAGGCTAAAAGGAGAAAATAAAATTACCAAGCCCACGAAAGCCAGACTCATGGAGGAGCTATGTCATTCAGGACAACAGCCACTGCTGGCGATACAACGTTTTAGCAGGGAGAGAATGGGAAAACCTAACCACTCCTCCCATCCTTTCATGTCCTGCCAGTGACT
Organism: Galeopterus variegatus; assembly: GCF_000696425.1. NCBI lineage: Eukaryota > Metazoa > Chordata > Mammalia > Dermoptera > Cynocephalidae > Galeopterus > Galeopterus variegatus. Next base: position 1,336,472 of record NW_007726136.1, on the reverse strand, counting down.
CCCAAGGGCTGACCTCTAGCACAAGCCAGCAAGTAAGGGATCCCAGGATGATACATTATGTAGGATGATACATTACGTAGGATAATTCAGCCTTCTAGAGAACAGAGAAGAGCAGGTGAAGAATTTATTGGGCCAGGGGCGAGAAAGGGGAGATAGAGAAGAACCAGTACACACAATATTTACAAAGAATAATTAGACATTTACAAAGAATAATTTGTATTAGACATTTACAAAGAAGACATTTACAAATAATTAGAGCATCGCATGTAGAGAAGAAGTAAGGTTGATATACAGGTACAGGGAAGAATATAAACCAAAGCAAAGATATATTAACGTGCATGTCATGTTTAGAGAATTCTGAAGAGTCTAAAATGGCCAGAACACTGGAGAATTAGTGAAGTATGGAGTATGAGGTTGGAAAGGTCAAACAGGACCAGATTATTAAGCACAGGTCAACAAACTATGTCCTGCATCCAAATCTGACCTACCATCTGTTTTTGTAAGCTTTTGGTGGAACACAGTCATGCCCATTCATTTACAAGGGTGCTTCAAAATGTTCACGGAAAGATTCATATCTTTCAATTCTATTTTTCCACAAACTATTTGAAGTACCCTCGTATGTACTGCTTATGGTTGCTTTCAAACTACAATGGCAGAGCTGAGTTGAGTGATATAGCTGAGTAGCTGCAACAGAGACAGTATGGCCTAATAAAGCCAAAAATATTTACTGTCTGGCCCTTTACAGGAAACGTTTTCTGACCTCTGCTGAAAAAACTTTAAAATGACATGTGAAGAGCTTGGATCATTTCTCCAAGCAATGAATATAAACCGTCATTACCTTAGTAATTAGTAAACAGTGAAAGTCAGAATCCAGTAGAAAACTAAAGCAACTATGAAAAGGAGCAGCCATTCACACCTTCTAAGAAAATATTTTGGAAACCAACATTCATCCACTCCAATAAAGCTGGATATGTGTGTTAATCCAGCAATATATGCCATGGGATTGATTTAAATACTGTTATCTCTGTAACTTTGTAAATATTTATCACACGTTTTAAAAAATGTAAGTAATTCATTAACTGATGTTTAAACATTTACCTTCAAAGTGTTTTCTTCTGGAATATCATCCAACATTTTTTTCTTAAATTGACTTTGTTGAAAATTGGGCTTAAATGCCTGTAATGCACTGTTTTTGTCTAGACCTCTCATTGTGGAGCCACATATTTTTGATAATTGTGTTTCTCTGAGTACCACAGTTTCCCTGTGGTGAGATAAGTTAGGAGGTCCAGATATTCTTAGTTGTTTCTGTTGTTGAGCTCCCAAACTCACTGTACAAGAATTTATTCCATCATTTGCCACTAGGTTTGTTCTTTTACACTGAGGCTTAAAATCATTTTTACTCCAAGTTTTCAAGCTGGTGTTTTTGTTGCCATCTCTATAGCTGTAATAGTAAAAATAATAAATAAATAAATAAATAGAGAGAATAGAGAATAGTATTTGTTTCTATATACTTTTTTCTTAATTAAAAACAAATTAACAATAAAATTTTCCATTTATATGGCATATATGGTTTATAAACTACTTTGTAACTAGTAACTAGTTAGAAAGTCCAAACACATCATCACCAGAGAAAGGTAATATATATTATTACATCTCTTTCCAGAGGAGGAGACTAAGCCTTAATGAGAAAGTAACTTGCTGAAAGTCATATGGCAAGTTACTAATGAGTCCAGAACTCAGAGAACTCTAGTCTCCCAACTCAGAGTCCAGTGATACAAAGTACATTTTTCTTTTTTTTTAATTTTTAATTGATACATGTTTGATAATTGTACATTTTATGGGGTACAGTGTGCTATTTCAATACATGTACCCAGTGTATAATAGTGAAATTTGGGTAATTGTGTATCCATTACCTTTATCATCTCTTATTGGTGAGAACTTTCAAAAACCTCTTTTTCTACTATTTTGAAATATACAATATATTATTGTTAACCATGGTCACCTCACTGTGAATTGAGACACTAGAACTTACTCTTCCAATCTAACTGTAACTTTGTACTCATTGGTCAACCTCTCCTCATCTTCCCCTGCCTGCTATCCCCTGCTATCCCTCTCAGTCTCTGGCAACCACAACTCTATCCTTTACTTCTATGAGATCACCTTTTTTTACTTCTATGAGATCAACTCATCCACAAATGAGTGAGATCTTGCAGTGTTTGTCTTTTTTTGCCTGGCTCATTTCACTTAACATAACGACCTCTGGTTCCACCCACGTTGCTACGAACAATAGGATTTCATTACTTTTTGCGGCTGAATAGTATTCCATTGTGTAAATATACCAGATTTTCTTTACCCATTCATCTGTTGATGGACACTTAGGTTGATTCCATACCTTGGCTACTATGAATTGTGCTGCAATGAAAATAGGTATGCAGATATCTCTCTGACATGTTGATTTCCTTTTCTTTGTATATACACCCAGTAGTGGAATTGTGCTGGATCATATGAGAGTTCTATCCTTAATTCTCTGAGGAACCTCCATACTGTTTTCCACATTAAATTACATTCCCACCAACAGTTTATAAGAGTTTGGCTCTCTCCACATCCTTGTCAGCATTTGTTTCTGTCTTTTTTATTACAGCCATTCTAACTGGAGTGAAATGATACCTTACTGTGGTTTTGATTTCCATTTACCTGATGATTAATGATGTTGAACATTTTTTTACATACCTGTTGGCCTTTTCCATGTCATCTTTTGAAAAATATCAATTCAAATCTTTTGCCCATTTTTTAATCAGATTATTTGGTTTTTTGCTATTGAGTTGTGTGAGTTCCCTACATATCCTGGATATTAACCCCTTGTCAGATGCATAGTTTGCAAACATTTTCTCCTTTTCTATAGGTTGTCTCAACTCTGTTGATTGTTTCTTTTGCTGTGCATAGCTTTTAAATTTTTTTTAATACCATTTGTCTATATTTGCTTTTGTTGCTTGTGCTTTTAAGGTCTTATTCAAAATATTCTTGGCCAGGCCAATGTCACAAATCATTTCCCTGATGTCGTCTTCTGGTAGTCTCATAGTTTTGGGTCTTACATTGAAGTCTTGGACCCATTTTGAGTTGATTTTTTGTAAGCGGTGAGAGGTGTCTAGTTTGATGTGTCTGTACGTGGCCATTTAGTTTCTCAGCACCATTTATTGAAAACACTAGGTGTTCTTAGCACCTTTGTTGAAGATCAGTTGGTTGAAAGTGCATGGATTTATTTCTCAGTTTTCTATTGTGTCTGTCTGTATGCCAGTACCTTGCCATTTGGTTAGTATTGCTTTGTAGTATATTTTGAAGTCAGGTAGTGTGATGCCTCCAGCTTTATTCTCTTTGCTCAAGACCATTTTGACAATTTGGGGTCTTTTGTGATTCCTTATGAATTTTAGAATTTTTTTCTTTTCTGAGAAGAATATCACTGGTATTTTGACAGGGATTGTACTGACTCTGTAGATTGCTTTGGGTAGTATGGACATATTAACAATACTAATACTTCTACCCCTAGAACACGGGATTTCTTTGTGTCTTCTTCAATTTCTTTCATCAATGTTTTATAGTTTTCATTGTAGAGATCTTTCACCTCTTTGGTTAAATTTATTCTTAGGTATTTTTTTTGTAGCTATTGTAAAAGGGATTGTTGTGTTTTCTTTATTTTTATTTTTTTTTTTTTAGATAATTTGCCACTGGCATATAAAAATGCTACTGATTTTTGCATGTTGATTTTGTATTCTGCAACTTTACTAAATTTGTTTATTGGTTCACATAGTTTTTTGGTGGTCTTTATAAGCCCAGAGAGAACAACCCTCACTTTCCCAAAATAAGCTGCCTTAGCACAGCACCCTCTTGAAACCAAACCCAGTGCTAGAGTATATTTAGCCATCGGGGCCAGTAGAAACTGACTCCCTCCATCCTGAGGCCCCATCTTCATTCTACCATGTTCACACAAGCTCTGGCAGGACCATGACCCCAGTTGCCTGGAGTCTAGGCCAGACAGAAAAACTGAGACCCCAAATGCTGATCTTACACAGTATCCCTGCCCCCAATCCTCACAAGAAAATAGACAGACCGACTCAGCAGGGAAGTAGCCATTAAGCAGTGTTCCACCATATTCACATGCACCCATCTTGCACAACCCACTGGCCCACTGAGCCCACAGGTGCCCATGCCGGCCCAACAGCCAGTCCAGCAGTAGCTCCACCTCCCCCCACGGCCCTCCACAGAACTGCTAGTCCCTGCTGCACTAGTGTACACCTGCTCCCTGACCAACAGCATTCGGGCAGCATCTTTTAGTCTCCCTGGCAGGCCTCCACAGAGCTGCCAGGACTGGCTGCACCTTTGCAGGCTTGCTCCAGGCCCAACGCTGATTCGGTGGCCCTCCATAGAGCTGTGTGGCCCTGTTAAACCAGTGCACGCCTGCTCACTGACTGACAGCAATCAGGCAGCAGATCTGACTCTCAATGGCAAGCCTCTATTTAGCTGTCAGGCCTGTCTACACCCTTGCAGGCTTGCTCCAGGCTCAACAGCTGATCCAGCAGTCCTCCACTGAGCTGCCAGGCCCTGCTGCACTGCTGCATGCCTACCCCACACCTGACAGTGGAGCAGACGATGGCACTGCCTCCATCTGGTGGGACTCTACAGAGCTGCTGGGCCATGCTGCACTCTCATAGACCTGCTCCATACTAGAAAGCTGATTTGACAGCCATCCACAGAGCTGCCAGGTCCGGCTACATCAGTACACTCCTGCTCCCTAGTGAATGAGGCAATGTTTTCACCTCCTCCAGCAGGCCTCCATAGGGCCACATGGCCCTGCTGTACCTGCGCACACTAGCTCCTGGCTTGGCAGTGGTATACATTCCTATGATGGACTTCAAAGAACCACCTGATCCCAGACTGCACCCAGGCACACCTGCGTCCAGACTCTAAGCCAGTCAGGCGGCACACCACCCCATGGGAGAGATGACCACAAAGCTGTGTGCTCACACCTAGCCTGATAGCTGGTCAAGCAACAACCCTGTACCTTAGAGAGACTACCAAATAGCCAGCTGGCCCTCTGTGCTGCACACACCTAACCAAACCAGCCCAGAATCTCTGACCCAGCAAAACAAAGAGAGTGTTGACACAAACTCCTACAGTCTAGACAACTGAGGCATTTGCAGACACCACTAAAGAGGATAACAACCAAAAAAACTACACATAGGTTATGCTACTGAGTCCACCCCAAATCAAAACCAATGCAAAATATCCAACAGAAATCCTTGGACCCACGTTCAGGAAAAAGTCATTTCTATATAACCTACTCCATAAAACTGGGAAAAGCATCTATGCCATTAGATGTGCAGATATCAACATAGGATATAAGAAACATGAAAAAGCAAGAAAACATGGCAGTCACAAAGGAACACAATAAGTCTCCAATAACAGACACCAAAGAAAAGAACAGTTATGAAATACCTGTAAAAAAATTTCAAATAATGACCTTAAGAAAACTCAACAAGATACCAGAGGACACAGACAAACAATTCAAGAAAATCAGGAAAACAAGTCATAATCTGAATGAGAAATTTAACAAAGAGATAGATATAATTATTTATATTATATATATATATATATATAAAATATATATAAAATATATATATATTTTATATATATATAGGAGCTGAAGAATTTAATTAATGAAATAAAAAATACAATTGAGACCTTCAGTAATAGAATACATCAAGCAAAAGAAAGAATTTCTGAACTTGAAGACAGATCTTTTGAAATTGCCCAGAGGAGAAAATCAAACAAGAATGAAAAAAGCCTACAAGATGTATGAGAATCCATTAAGCAAACAAATATTCGAATAATAGGTGTTCCAGAGGGAGCAAATATGGAAAAAGGTACAGAAACCCTATTTAATAAAATAATAGCTGAAAATTTCCCAAGTACTGGGAGAGAGATGGCCATCCAGATTCAGGAAGATCTAAGGTCCCCAATTAGAATCAACCCAATAAGATCCTAAGGCACATCATAATAAAACTGTTAAAGTAAAGACAAAGAATTCTAAAAGCTGCAAGAAAAAAGCATCAAGTCATATATAAGGTAATCGCCATTATACTATCAGCAGATTTCTCAACGGAAACCTCTCAGGCCAGGAGAGAATGAGATAATATATTCAAAGTCCTGAAAATAAAAAACTGTCAGTCAAGAATAAATTATCCAGCAAAGCCATCCTTCAGAAACAAGATAGAAATAAAGACCTTCCCAGACAAGCAAAAGCTAAGGGAATTCATCACTACCTGCCCAGCCTTACAGGAAATGCTTAGGGGGGTGGTAAAACTGGAAATGAAAAGACAAAAATTACTATCATGAAAAAGTACAAAATTCACTTGCAGATATAAATTCATAATTCAAACTCCAAACACCCCACTGAGGTAATGATGCTATGAAATCCTTCAATTCTCTATTATGAACATTTAAAACCAAAATGGTCAAAAAATAACAACACCTACAATTAGTGGTTAAGAAATATACAATAGATACAAACATAAATTAAGGCAACAAAAATATAATTGAGGAAAGGGAGTATTGTCATACAACTAGAGTATTTTCATACAACTAAGGTTAAGTTGCTATAAGCTTAAATCAGTTTATTATAACTACAAGACTCTATGTTGGCCCCAAGGTAACCACAAAAAAAAGACACTACAGCAGAAACACAAATGAAAAAGAGAAAGAAAACAAAGCATAGCACCACAGAAAACCACCAATCCACAGAGATAAATAACAAGACATAAAGAAAGGAACTAAGGTTCCACAAAAAACAGAAAACAACAAAATGGCAGAAACAAATTCTCACATACTAGTAATAACCTGAATGTCAATGGATTAAACTCTCCAGTTAAAAGATATGGAGTGGCTAAATAAAATTTTTTTTTTCCTTTTTGTCTCTTTTTTACTGACCGGTAACGGGATCACAACCCTCGGTGTTGCGCCCGTACCAGGGACCGGCAACGGGATTGCAACCCTCGGTGTTGTGCCCGCACCGCGCTCAGCCAGTGAGCGGGAACCGGTCTCCACATGGGATCCGAACCCTCGGCGGCAGCGCCACCGCACTCCCAAGCGGCGCACTCTCCAATGCGCCACCGGGCTGGCCCTAAATAATTTTTTTTTTTTTTTTAAAGACTGTAAGTGAAGGGCTGGGAAAAGATATTCCATGCAAATGGAAACCAAAAGTGAGTGGGAGTAGCCATACTTATATCAGACAAAATATACTTTAAATCAAAAACTATAGAAAAAGACAAAGACAGTCATTATATAATGACAAAGGGAACAATTCAACAAGAGGACATAACAATTGTTAATATATATGCACCTAACACCAGAGTACCTGGATATATAAAGCAAACATTAGACCTAAGGGGAAAGATAGATTGAAATTCGATAACAGTAGGGAACTTTAAAACCCTGCTTTTAACAATGAACAGATCATCTCCACAGAAAATAAACAAAAATTTGACTTAAACTGCACCACTGACCAAATGGAAATTACAGATATTGACAAAACAATCCATCCAACAGCTGTAGAACACACATTCTTCTCAACTACACGTGGAACATTATCCAGGATAGATCATATGTTAGTCCACAACACAAGTCTACACAAATTTAAAAAGACAGAGATAGTATCAAGCATCTTTTTTGCCCACAATGGTCAAAACAACATACTCCTAAACAAACAATGGATTAATGGAGAAAGTAAAAGAGGACTAGCCAAGTTAGCTCACTTGGGAGAGTGTGGTATTGGTAATGCCAAGTTCACAGGGATGGATCCCTGGATCAACCAGCCACCAAAAAAAAACCCCAAAAAACAAAAACAAACAAACAAAAACAAAGAAAGAAAGTAAAAGGGAAACTGAAAAATTCCTTGAGACAAACAAGAATGGAAACACATCATACAAAAACCTATGGGATACAACAAAAGCAGTTCTAAGAAGAAAGTTTATAGCAATAAATGCCTATATCAAAAAAGAAGAATTTTTTTTTAATTTTATTTTACTTCTCAATATACATTGCAGTTGATTTTCATGCCCCTTTATCCATTCCCCTCCACCCCCTCCCCTACCCCCCACATCATATCTGTTCACTTGACTGAAAAAGTTCAAGGAATTTTTGTGATTGTTTTGTCTAAAAAAAGAAGAAATATTTCTAATAAACAGCCTTACAATACACCTAAAAGAACTAGAAAAACAACAACAAACTAAACCCTAAATTGGCAGAAGGGAAAAACAATAAAGCTCAGTGCAGAAATAAGTGAAATAGAAACAAAAAAAAAAAAAAAATTAGAAAAATCAGTGAAAGAGTTGGTTTTCTGAAAAGATAAACAAAATTGACGAACCTTTAGCCATATAACCAAGAAAAAAAGAGACGATTCCAATAAAATCAGAAATGAAAAAGAGATATCACAACTGATACCACATAAATACAAAAGATCATAGAGACTATTATGAACAACTATATGCCAACAAATTTGACAACACGGAAAAAATGGATAAATTCCTGAACAAATACAATCTACCAAGATTAAATTATGAAGTAGAAAATCTGAACAGACCAATAACAAGTGAGGAAATTGAACTAGTAATACAAAGTCTTCCTTTAAGAAAAGCCCAGCACCAATGGCTTCACGTTGAATTCTACCACACATTTAACCAAGAACTAATACCAATTCCCTTCAGACTAGTCCAGAAAATTTAGGAGAAGGCAATACTTCCCAACTCATTTTATGAAGTCAATATTACACTGATTCCAAAACCAGACAAAGACACAACAACAACAAAAAGAAAATCACAGGCCAATATCCCTAATGAACAAAGACACGAAAATTCTCAACAAGATACCAGCAAACCAAATCCAACAGCACATTAAAAAGATCATTTCGGGGCCGGCCCGGTGGCGCACTGGATAGTGCGCCGCTTGGGAAGCGCGGCGGCGCTCCCGTCGGAGGGTTCGGATCCCACATACAGACCGGCTCCCGCTCACTGGCTGAGCGAGGCGCGGGAGCAACGCCGAGGCTTGCGATCCCGTTGCCGGTCCCCGGTCCGGTACGGGGGCAACACTGAGGGTTGCGATCCATTGCCGGACATGGAAAAAAGACAAAAGACAAAAAAAAAAAAAAATATATA